>NC_090731.1:176627874-176642563 GCF_036898095.1 Palaemon carinicauda | reverse complement strand
TAGGGATATAGATATATATATATATATATATATATATATATATATATATATATATATATCTTTATATAAATGTATATATATATATATATTTATATATATATATATATATATATATATATATATATATAGTATATATATATAATATATATATATATATATATATATATATATATATATATATATATATAATATATATATATATATATATATATATATAGATATATATATATATATATATATATATATATATATATATATATATATATATATATATATATATATATATATATATATATATATATGTATATATATATATATATATATATATATATAGCATATATATATATATATATATATATATATATATATATATATATATATATATATATATATATAGTATATATATATATATATAAATATATATATATATATATATATATATATATATATATATATATACGCATATATATATATATATATATACGTATATATATACATATATATATATATATATATATATATATATATATATATATATATATGTGTATAATTATATATATATATATATATATATATATATATATTTATATATATGTGTATAATTATATATATATATATATATATGTATATATATACAGTATATATATATATATATATATATTTATATATATATATATATATATTAATTATATATATATATATATATATATATATATATATATATATATATATATATATATATATATATATATATATATATAAATAAATACTTATATATATATATATATATATATATATATATATATATATATATATATTTATATATATATATATATATATATATATATATATATATATATATATATATATATATATATATATATATATATATATATATATATATATATATACGCATATATATATATATATATATATATATATATATATATATATATATACAGAGAGAGAGAGAGAGAGAGAGAGAGAGAGAGAGAGAGAGAGAGAGAGAGAGAGAGAGAGAGAGAGGGAGAGAGGAAGAGATCATAAAAGCTCGTAAATATTTTCGGTAGTAATCGGATGTTGAATTTTACTTGATTTTTAAGAAAAAAAATTCTTTTATTTTTTGAATCTCATTACCCTCGGGTAGGAGGTATGGTGTAAGTTGGCATGGGTGGCTGTGGGGGGAGAAAAGTAATTTAAAGAACGATATTGAAAAGGTTTCTTTTCACTACTAATTATATCTGGATTAGCCAGATTTTTATAGGAAGTTTGACCTTCTGTGAATAAATAAGGAAAGGTCACTATGATGCTCAAAAACATCTAATATCATTATAGTAAGATTAGTAATACCAATTTTAAAAAGACAACATTTATCAGTTTGCTGATTTTACAGTTTTTACTAGATAGGTTTTTTTTTTTTTTCAATAATAGTTTCGTGTATTGGTGGAATATGAGTAAATGCTTTAACAGTATATGCATTGCCTTTTCTGCTTCATCAACTTATGCAAATATACAGAAGATTTGAATACAGAATCTGGACCTAAGATAGGTCTTGAGTTTCTGTAAGCTTGACCATTTTTTCCGTGATCTAGGAAAACGTTAATGGTTTTTTCTTTGTGTAAAACTTAAATATAGGTAGAATTAAGATCAATTACCATATTTTATCTGAGCAACTAAAAGTATGAAAACGTTTGCCAGATTAAGGTTAGTTGCAAGAATGAATATAAATTAAGAAAAAGGTTTATTTTAGAAACAATAAGTACAGCTGAGCATTATATCTCGAAAGTTTATCCATTCTTTCTTTATATTTCTTCTACCAGTTTACTCTTCAAACGTTCTCATGGAATTAACTGTAAAAAAATCCATCAATCAGTTAGAAATATTTGAATTTGTTCCTTGGGTCTCCATATGCCGAGTTTCATTAACTCACACTTTTTTTTTTCAATTTGTTTTCCTTATTTTTATTTTTTTTTTCTTCTGGATTGTTTCAGAATACTATTTTGTCTTACAAAAAACCTTTGTGGGTGCAATAAATCCCCATTAATTATGACCTACAGAGTAGGGCACAATGATCTCTCTCTCTCTCTCTCTCTCTCTCTCTCTCTCTCTCTCTCTCTCTCTCTCTCTCTCTCTCTCTCTCTCTTAATATTGAAATTTACTAATAAATCTGTTGCTTGTTTGGCATCGGGGGAAAATCTCCTTTTATTAGTTTCATGATTATTTTGTTGTTATTTTATTGTTTATTGTAAGGATCTATCTATCATTCCGTCAGTATGTTAATGAAACTATTATTATTATTATTATTATTATTATTATTATTATTATTATTATTATTATTATTATTATTATTATTATTATTATTATTATTATTATTATTATTATTATTCCTTTAAAGAATCATTATGTTTCGAAACACATGCCAACTTAATATATTCATTGATTCTCCGAATATGTAAAGAATCTGGAAAAGTTTTCTTCTTGCCTGAGAACAATGGATAATTTCTACATATACCCAAACCACGGTTAACTTCTTTACTAACTATGTAACTATGACTGTTCCTCTAATAGAATAATTTCTGATTCTTTTCCTTCATCTATCTGAACATCCTCATTTGTGATACTCCTAACGTCCTTCCTTGAGTCATTTATTGGTCAAGTCTCAGTTCCATAATTAAAAGCTGGTCTAACTGCACTTTTATATAACTAGCGTTACCTTATTTATTTGATCAAGTGGCTTCTTGGGCTTTCTTTTCAGAAAAAAAAATAATCTGCGATAATAATCCTTGGAAGAATATGCAAAGTTGATGCCCTCCATAAAAGTGATTAGCTTGATTAATTCCACTCCCTAATTACGTAACCTGAGCTGTTTCTTTTCCCGTTGATGTATATAATTTTTGAGTATCATCATCAGAATAAAATGTATTAACCTTCTTACTTAGACTTATGAGACTTATCGTTTTTTTTGCGCTAGAATGACTTTCTTCCAAACGGTGTATTGTAAGGAAACGCTGTTTCTTCTTACTTATATATCTTTCTTAAAAAAAAGGCATATCTGTTAGTTAAAATTCTGCAAGTACAGAAGAGGGTACGAAAAAATCTCAAAGGAAGTTAATTCCTTACAATGGGTCTCTGTAGTTTTTCTCCTCAGTTTCGTTGCATACTTTTCACATCGCTGCTTGCTTTGTACAGATTCTCATTCCTTATGTGCCTTTCCCTAATCTCATTACTTTTCTAGAGATCGAATAGATAGAAATACAAGAAGTTCGTCAATTGAAATAAAAAATAAAAGTATGAGTAATAAAACTAATGATATTCCTCAAATACCTCATATCATTCACATTTTATCATTGAGTTTTTCTGCTTAATGTTTATAGGTAAAGTCTCCCAAGCTGATATGAGTATCAACTGAATTACAATAAGAATAACAATTATACAAGATAGAGAAAATATGCTTAGTAACATAGCAATGCCTATATATTATATGCAGTATGTATACAGAACACCTTGGCGTTTGAGATATATTGATCACTATCAGCATACACCAGAAGAGTTTGCATATTATCATTATTTTTTTATTTATTTATTTATTTTTTTTTTTGCATTTTAATTCCAAGAGCAACCACCCATTGATAGAAGAGACCCTTAGTCTCCGTCAATATTTAGTCCAATATCTTCGAAAATAACAAGCAAAAATATTTCTCTTTATGTTTGTGTTTCTGCTCCCTTGCCGGGAAAAGAGTAAAGTTCTTCCGAGAATTGGTTGCAGGAAAAGGAAGAAACTCGCCAATAAGTCATTGTGAAAGTTGAAGATTCCAAACATGTCGTATCTCAAGATCGTTTTAAAGCGTATTCTTGAAGGCAATTGATTATATTCTGGAAAATTAAGGATAATTCAGCATATCTTATCTGTAATTTATCATCCATGTACCACTAACTGAAATTTTGATTATGAATCTCATACAACAACAATAGATTTTAGTGCTCAATATACAGTATTTGAGGAAATATGATTGAATATGTAACTTCACTTTATTTATTTTTTGTGGATATATCAATAGTCTTTATTTAGGATATTTTGGTGCTTTAGTAGTAATTAACAAAGAAAAAAAAAGAAATACATTCCTATCAATAGAAGTCGATATTAAAAAAAATATTTAGTGAATGATTATCAAAATGTATAAAAAATATGCGCTTTAGAGGAAAATAGCCACATATTAAAAACTGTAAATTATCTTTGCTGGAAGAGGAGAGATGATTTCGATTATAAGAACCTAGAAGCTTACCTGGAATCAGTAGTGATATACAAAGCAGAGCAGTAACCAATTCTTATCTCTTGATTGAAATCTCCGTTTATATAGGCAGGTCTATTAAGCTTTCCGAATATATTAAAGATTGGTTGAAGGACAATGGTACTTGTAGAAAGTGGATTTTATAAGGGTAAAAAATATGGTTTCACTTTTCTCCAAATAACAAGTGAAATATGTATAGTGTACCAACCGTGTGTCACACGATCGTACATAGTAACGACATTTCATTTTTTGTATGTATTATGCGTGTATCTTTGCTCTCCCCTCGCACTGATAAGAACCTGAAATAACATGTCTGTTTTCCTCTCCGTTAGCTTTTAACCAGTGAGCTTTTCAGTTGAACATGAAATTGCCTGTTATGTTTTGTATGCCCTTTTTGCCTTGAGTGTTTTGTAATAAAGTTTACTCAGTTGCTTTGATCCTGCTTTTGAGTCCCAACCTTCTCTCAGCCCGTCACATTGGTGACCCCGTAAGTCAACTCGCTCCTCCCGCCTTCCATCCCCGCTCGCCCTCCATCATTGGTATTATTGCGGACTCCACGGAAGTTGGCGCTGCCCCATTGAAACTTTCGTCGTTCGCCAGCGGAGAGGATTTGCTTGGTTTCAGTGTGCAGAAGTCCAGTTTCGCATCAAGGGCGTGACTCGCCCAACCACCAAAGCAGATTATATTCTCGCGGCAATACCTAAGGACACCTTCCCAGAAATATCAGACTGGCATTGTGAACAAGGAGACACCCCAATAAGGTATGACGCCCTCAAAATATACCATCTGCAGCATTACTCGTCGTCGCCAGCCGTCTGTAGAGCAAAGCTTTTTCAGCCCTCTCAACAACCGTTGCGGGACCAAAGAGCTTCGCTCACTCTCAGGGATATAACCATTATTGCTTGCCGGCAACCTTCCTCAGACGGCTCTCCTCGTGAGGTGAACCTACTTTGCGGCCTTTGGATACGGCCTTTACCTGAACCTGTACGTGCTGCCATACCCGATGTCTATAGTTTACCCATAAAGGACTTGATGACCAAAGCTGACGCCCTTATGGACAGCCACTTCACGACCTTCAAGACCTCCATCAACGCCTCCACTCCTGACAAAGAGGACGCCTACTCAATGTCAACCGAAGCTGATGTGAATGCCGTAGGACATACACGCCTACCGCATGACGTGCCGAAGCAGCGACAAAGCCACCCACTAGCCACCACTCGCTCGTGCTCCAACCAACGACTTTTACAGCCACTTAGTGCCTTCCATCGGCCGCAGTTTTGCTACTACCACAACAGATTCGGAGCAGCCGGGAAGAAATGTGCCAAGGATTGTCAGTGGCCAAAAAACGTGTAAATCGGCCATCGCTCCTGGCGGTGGCCTCCCATGTTTTTAATCTTTTCTTTTTACATAATGCAGTAACAGGCGTGCAATTTTTGGTAGACACGGGTGCTTGTCATTCTCTTTTGCTAAGGGAACTTTACAGGACACGACGTAGTCTGTCTACGTCTGCCGAAGTCCGCCTGGAAGCTGCCAACGGATCTGCGATGCCCACATACTGTTATGAGAACCTCACATTATCGTTTGGAAACGGTAAATTTAATTGGAAGTTTCTCGTTGCTGACGTCACCTTCTGGTCAAAGTCGCCCACCGATGATTGTTCAACGCAGACTAGTACTTGTCGATACTTCTTCAACCCGCCCCATCCAACCTCGCTCACCACCCCTCGTGCCGTTCTACTGCACAGCTGCTGAAGACGAAGCTCATTTGGCACGTTATTTCTAAGGATGCTAAGGATTGGGTCCATGCCTGTACCTATTGCTAAACTTCTAAATTACATAGACAAACGGATTCAGTAGTGGGCAACTTTCCCCAACCTCAGCGTCATTTCGCCTACATTCACGCCGACGTTATAGACCCCCTACCCACATCACAAGGACATCATACCTGTTTACCCTTATCGACCGCTCCACTCGTTGGCCTGATACCATTCCCAAGGAAACTGCAACGTCCGCCTCATGTACATCGGCCTTACTCTCAGGATGGATTGAAAGATTTGGTATCCCTAATCATATTACTTCTGAAAGGGGTACCACTTTTACCTCTCATTTGTGGACATCACTATGGAATATCCAGGGCATCACCGTACATCAGACAACTGCCTAAAACCCCGCTGCCAATGGAATGGTTGAACGTTTTCATTGCACCCTCAAAGTAGCTTTAATGTACCGCTGAAAGGATTCCAACTGGTTTACTAAGCTTCCCTGGGTCCTCTTGTGACTAAGGACCCCTCCTAAAAACGCCCTCGACGTCTCTGCAGCTAAAATGGTGTATGGCGAACCGTAAGTCGTCCTTACCGAAATTTTTCCTTCTGCAAACTCCTCCGACAATCTCCACCGCATACGTCACGTTGTGGGAAAATTTACTCAATGCCTCCAGACTTACAAGCCCCCAACCAAGTATCACATACCAAGATACTTGCACGCTGCGACGCACATCTTCCTACGTAACAAGACTAGCAAGCCACCACTAACGCCCCCTTACACGGGCCCTTTTCTTGTGATCGGACGCAGTCCAAAAGCATTCCTACTAAACATTCATAGCAAAGAAGATTGGGTCTTCATTAATCGTCTAAAACCTGCATATCTCCGGCCAGAAAACCCGCCTACAGTTCGCCTCTCTAGATGAGGGTGCCCCATTTAACATGTACATTATGTCATTTTTAGGATGGGAGCCATGTACCAACCGTGTATCACACGATCGTACATAGTGACGACAATTCGTTTTTTGTATGTATTATGCGTGTATCTTCGATCTCCCCTCGCACTGATAAGAACCTGAAATAATACGTCTGTTTTCCTCACCATTAATTGTTAATATGTATATATATATACACTATATATATATATATATATATATATATATATATATATATATATATATATATATATATATATATATATATATATATATATATATATATATATATATATATATATATATGCATATATACTTATTAGATTCCCAGAGATTCTGTTTTATTTTTTTTTTTCTCTTTTCTTTTAACATTCCGGCTTATATATTTTATTAGATGCCAAGAGGAGAAAAATGAGTAATTTTTTAAATGTTTTTTAAATGTATTTTTAAAAATGCAAATGTTCTATAGTCTCTTCAATTACATATTACTAGTGTAAAAACTGCTTTTCGTACACATGCTATTCCCAGACAATTTTACTCCTTTTAGCGAATGAAGTGGCCACTTTCAAACGGCTTTAAACTGAATTAAATAAGGAGTTTTGTCTGGACATGGCAAAACATTCTGTTTTAGTTGCAAACTGTTCCTTAACCTACACCAAACTAGGATGTTAACGGCGATAAATATCATCACCGTCACAACTGTTCCTGCTAGTAGCATGGGGTGAAGAAATTCTTTATAAGTCGGTGACAGGTGGTCCATCTCGGTCAATTTCATCAACCGCTTGGCTACCTGTTTGTTGTATGGGAGAGGCAGTGATGGCATTGTAGTCGACCATGTGAAGTTCGCAAAGTAGGCTCGTTCTCTGATGATGGTCTTGATCCCGGTCACCATGGAATTAGGGGAAGTCCCGATACAGCCATCTGCTGCAACGAAGATTTTGGAATAGGACATGGATCCGTCCGGGCATGATACATTGAAGCCGTCCTTGTCGTATCGTATCCACGAGCCGTTGTTCAGTCTGCAATTGAACTCATTATTGTCAAAGGGATAAAGCTTATCCAGACAATTTTCACTTGTATGGGAGAGAGCACCGTCTAGCACTATACCTAACTCGCATGAATCCATTAAGTTTTTATGGAATTCAAATGAGTCAGCTGTACATATTTTCTATCCATTGCGTCTGAACAGTGAGTTAATTGATTTAAGTCTTTAATGACCGTATATGTTTCCTTGTCTGGGGAAATCAATACGTGTCCTGTCAAACTGGATATTACTGGATTTGAGTGATTCGTCATGAAAGTCGGAAATAGTGATATCCTGTAAGATTGCCAGGCATCAGAAGAATCAAAGGGAATTGTAATCATAATCTTGTTATTTTAAACGCTTACTGTAATTAGGCTGTAATAAAATTCAAATCTACGTGCATATAACAAAGGAATATAGCCTAGTTTCTCCTGTCCGTTTTCCAGAACTAACTTTAAGTATTTTATAGGCAACAAATGGGGCGACAGTACACCTTTAGTTGCTAATGTGATAGCTTCTACATAATCTTTTGATTTCTCAATGATATGTGCAATTCTGTTATGTGTGTGATCTATTTTTGAATCATAATACGTTAACGTTGCCAACAAATCCTGTACTTCCATAATCTGACTGATATTACTTGAATGTTCATTTATTAAATCCATAATTTGATTGATTGAAGCTAACTGATTCCTTAGTTCTGACATAATCAATTCATCTTCATGAGTCAAGAACTCAATTTTCTTATTTTGATTACTAATCTTAAGACGATTGGAAATTCCTAAACCTAAACTTGCAATAGACCCAAAGATGTTTAGTGCAGCAAAAACAAACGGGTTACGCCTCTCTTTATGTTCGTGTCCTACAGTCCACATCAAAAGGTCGCGAGCCAAAGATTCTGTCTCGTAAGTCTTATTTTGCAAGTCATCAGATAGCATCTCTGCAAATTTTAGTGTTGATCCAAACCAACTCTGTAGTCAAATGAAAATGTCTTCTATGCAACTCATCTAATGAGACAGCAAACCTTGAAATGGCGCTTTTTAAGCTAGTGACATCATTCTCTGGAAAAAAAATTGCTTGCACATGCACTTCTACAACTACGTTGCTTGATGTAATAAAAACGTCTTCTTGTCTTTCAACTATGGTGCCATATTTAAAATCTATACTTTTAGTTTTAGAGATAATCCCACACAAGAAAAATGTCTGAGCGAACAATATCATTCCCAACAACAAAAAATTCATCTTGGAAACCTGTAACAAGAAAAATATATGTAATTACTCCTGTATTAAGAAGAAAACTTTTATCATACAAATAAAAATCTTTCCCTCACTTCTTTCCCTCTCTTTTTTTTAATTTCTTATGTGAGCCAATGGTACTATTCTCTCATCCGTGGGTTGGGATACGTTTTGAACTCTAAACCTATTGGCTGTTAATGTTTCCAAAATGTTAAATGGGCCTTCAAACTTAGGTGTTAGTTTATAATTGAGTCCTTTACGTACATTTACCTGTATGTATACATTATCACCCACAGTATATGTTTTAGTTGGCTTAGCTATTTTATCATGTTCCCTTTTCATTATGATTTGTGATTCTTCTAAATTCTTTCGGAGGATATCATATCGACTTTTTCTTGCATTTATACATTCTTTTAAAGGATTTGATAGATTAGTTGTAGGCGTTAATACATGGCAAGGCGCTCTAACTGGGGTACCATACAATGCTTCATGCGGTGACATTTTAATTGATATATGATATGAATGATTCAGAGTACTCAGTACCGCAGGTATTGCAATATCCCAGTTGGGGTCTGATCCCCCTAGTGTTACTCTTAAATTTAAAACCTTCCTATTTGCTCTTTCCACTAGCCCATTCAACTCTGGGTGATATATCATGGTATTTATATTCTTTATGCTAAGGAATTCGCACAATGAAGTAAGAAAGTGATTATTAAATTCTCCACCCGAGTCTGAGATTATCTTGAGTGGAATTCCATGTTTACAAATGTAACACTAGTAAAACTTCCTAGCGCATTCAATCGCAGTTTTAGTTTTAAGCGCTATTAGTTCTGTATATCGAGTTAAAGCATCTACAATTACTAAGAGGTGCTTATTTCCTCTGTCTTACTCGTAAAATCCTATTAACAAATCTAAATGTATTCTTTCAAAGGGTTGATTGGCGGACGGGATAAGCCCCTAAGCTGACAGGTGTTTTCGTATGCCCTTTGTTTTCCTGACATGTGCGACAATTAGCTATGTGTTTTTTTATATCTGTAAGCATTGTATGCCAATAAAACAATGATTTGGCTTTCTGTGACATTAATGAGAACCCCGGGTGTCCATGTAATGGATTTGCATGCAACCAATTCAGGACAGTGGAAATAAGTGAGATTGGTACCACTACCTGGTCGTTAGTTACATGTGGTGTATTGCGGGTTTTCCTTGTCACGGTCCTACGCAGAATATTATCTTTGATTATATAATTCTGCTGCTTATACTTTATATATCCCTTTTCCTTATGATTGCCTTTCAAAGCATTTATAATTGTTTCTATTTTCTGATCTTTCCTTTGCTCAGTCTGTAATAATTCAGCGCTCCAGCCTAAATCTTCTTGTTCAGATATCGTTTTAACAATAGGCATGGATGTTAATATATCTATTAATTCAGCTAAAGGTTCCGTACAAGATGACACGGGGTTGCGTGATAATGCATCCGCAATGATATTTGCTTTCCCAGGTAATTACCCTATGCTCGCGCCAAAGTCTTGAATGATCAAATACCACCGAGTTCGTTTAGGGCTGTGGTTGAAGTCTTTAAAGAATTCGGTTGGTGGTTTAGGATTTGTAAGAACCTTAACGGGATAACCGTATATTATGAACTTAAAATGCACTAGTGAATTAACAATAGCTAGCCCTTCCTTGTCTATTACTGCATACTTACTTTCGGAAGTTCTCAGTTTTCGAGAATAAAAAGCTATCGGGAATAACTGTTTATCATATTGCTGAAGCAATACCCCTCCTACTCCTAAGTCTGAGGCGTCTCTTGCAATGAAGAATCCCTTACCGAAGTCAGGAAATTTTAAGATAGGAGAACTACACAGTTCATCTTTCAAGGTATTAAACGCCTGTTGATGATGCTCAGACCGTATGAAATCTACGCCCTTCTTCGTAAGATCAGTTAAAGGAGCGGCTATTATTGAATAGTTGCGTATAAAACGCCTGTAAAATCCACTACAACCCAGAAATTGCTGTATTCCCTTGACATTAGTAGGTATGGGAAAATTACGTATAGCCGACACCTTATCATGGACTACTTTAAGACCTTGGCTTGACACCATGAAACCCAAATATATTAATTCTGTTTTGAAAAATTCACACTTACTAATCTTTACTCTTTAAGTTATGTTGTCTTAATCTCTGTAGTACTAGTTCTAACTTACGTAGATATTCTTCTAAGGTGTTGGAAAAGATTAAAAGATCGTCCATATAGTCATGCAATATATCCCCTAACAAGTCTCCAAACACTATGTTAATCATTCTTGTAAATGTTATGGGAGCACAACGTAAACCAAAAGGCATCCGTAAGAATTCATAATGTCCCCTGGCTGTGCTGAAGGCTGTGTATGGGATACTATCTTCTTCTAATGATATCTTGTGAAAGCCTTTAAGTAAGTCCAAACTGGTAAAATATTTATTCTGACCTAACAAAGACAAAATATCGTCAGTATTTGGCACTGGAAATCGATCAGGGATCGTTTCCTCGTTTAGACGACGGAAGTCTACGCAGATACACCATGTTCGATCTTTTTTTGGTACAACTATTAATGGAAAATTATAAGGGCTGTTTGATTTTCTAATGACTCCTTCTTCTAGCATTTTACCTACTTCATCATTTATTTCATTCTGGAATTTCATAGAGTCTGTACGAAGGGTACATAGATAATTTTTTGCTTGTCCTTTAACCATCTTTGATGCTCGATCACACCTGTTTTTCCTAATGATCTATCCGTAGTGGAAAAAACATCATGAGATTTAGTTAAAAGTCCAAATATTTTCTGCTGAATTTCTTCGCCTTGAATGTCTTTATTGATTTAATTTTTAATAGATTGCAAAAGAGATTCATCCGCAACTGACTGAGCGTGATTGATTTCAGCAACGGTATGAATACGATGTTTATAAACTTCTACATCCAAGATATGTTGATTTTTGTGAATTACTAAAGTGTTATTTAAATGATTACAGACTTCAATATTACATTGTTGATGTGAGCCTGCCGTATAAATAGCTTGTGTGACAGACAATCTGTTAGTTTTCAAAGTGTCGGAAAGGATTAATATTTCAGATCCCGGTAATGTTTTCTTTATTTGCACTATTAAATTCGAAGGTACGTTTTTCTCGATAGATTGCGTGCAAGATGATATTACGGGTGAACGAGAATTCTGCTGGGTCGTGTATAATATTTCTTTATTAGTGAGACAAGTTTTTGGTTCTTCAACGTACGTTACGGTTACATTTGTCATCTCCTTTTTATCCAAAACTGATTTTAAGGTACTAGAAGACTTATAGAATTTTCCTTTGATATACACGCCGTGCTTGGCAGGGGCTAAGATAATGTTTTGATTTCCCATAGATGGGTATCCTATAATTACAGCTGGATACATATCAATATTTTGTACAACAACAAATGTATCGGCAAATGTGCGCTTACCGACCTTGAACTGTACATGAGTTATGCCTATGACATTTAATTCATTATTTCCTATACCCGAGAGTCTCACTCCGGCTTTTTCTATAGGAAAGTTCGAAAACTACAAATGATGTGTCCTCAAATCCATGATATTACGTGGACTACCAGAGTCAAAAAATAACGTAAAGGATTTGTGTTCTAAATTTACAGCATATAATGTTGGTCGTAACTCATTTTGGCTTATTATTGTATGAATTCGTTGCAAATCTACGGGAGCATGCACTGTTTTACTTAATTCAGCCATATGTTTCATAGGAAAATCTATTGCCTCACAATGATCTGATAAAACATTAAATTGATTATTCAATACTATTGATGTTGACTTGAATGACCTTGACCCAACATCACTCTCTTCCCCACTGGAGTTAATTATGTGGTATTTGCTTTGCTCTGCACATTCTGGAAATTAGTTTGACCTTGCGAGGTCTGGTTTGACGACCCAGGCTCAGCGTTATTCGAAGAAGTGTTTGTTTGTTTCGGATTCTGAAGTACATTGACGTTTGGCTGTTTCTGCTTCTTGTTAAAATGAGGATTTTTCTTTTTATTTCCATATGGAACTGACTGTGGAATTGACTGTGTATTTCTCAGCGAATTCTGTTGTGTCTTAGGTGAGTAGCACTGACTATATGAGTGAGTCAAACTATTATGTATCGAATAGAATATCTTTCTGCAGTCCGCGATCAAGTGACCTTGAGGTTTGCAATTATAACACGTCATTCCCGCAACTTGACTATTATTAACTACATTTACTTGTTGTGGCTTTGTTTCATTCTTTGCAAAAACTTGAGTTAACACGGGATCAAGGTCAGGACACTTCGACATGTGTTTCTTTATCTATTTATATACATCCAATTCCGTACTTGCAGGGGTTAACTTTTTATCAAAACACCGCACTAAAGCTTCAGGCAACATAAGTGTCATGCAAGTTAAATACATTAATCGTAAAAAATATTTCACGACGATGTTATCTCTAGTAACCCGAGTGGAATTACCTAAAATATCCTGATATTCATTAAGCCTATCAGTTATGAGAGCTGCTCTCTCAATAACATTAAGCCGAGTCATAGTGGCTTGATTAGGTGTATTTCATAACATTAATACTACATCCAAGGCTTCTTCACCCCCATAGACTGCTCGTAACCTAACTTTGAAATCATCCCAGGTAACTGCTTCTTGAAATAAAACACCTCTTAAATACGCACTCGCATCCCCCTTGGAAAAATCTATAAAACTTTTAGCTTCTTGTAATTGTAAAAAAGGGTCTACGATTTGTTTGGCATTTAAATGGCCATCGACGGATGAAATCCATGACTCCACATTTTGAGGCAAGAACCCATTAACACGACCCTGAAAAGGAAGGATTGCAGACCTGGCATTTACAAGCGTCACAATCGGGAGAGGATTAATCTGTCCTACGCCACTAGGTCCAGGGATTGGGCTCACAGGGGGCGTCATGACTACTGTATTTCTTCTCCTATCTCTTCGACCCATTGCAATTCTTTCAAAACACCTATGTGAATACAGACGTCCACTGCGTAAACGCATAAGCACCCAATGATAAAGATTATAAAAAAATTCCCCAAAACAATGCTACTAATCCCAAGACATTTCCCGAGAATTTCTGAAAGAAAACGTAACACAAAGATATTTCCCGAGAATTTCTGAAAGAAAACAGAACACAAAGATATTTCCCGAGAATTTCTGAAAGAAAACAGAACACAAAGATATTTCCCGAGAATTTCTGAAAGAAAACGGAATTAGCACAAAGAGAGAAAAATTCTAGATGAGAATTCTGAGTTGAACACAGTTTCCTTTAATGAAAGGAAAATAAAAGATTAGCAAACCACTCACCCCGGTAATAATCGACAAACGACTCGTGATAACTACACTTCAGTGCCCAAACTGAAATGAATTAGAAATTTGTACTTAGCTTTATATG
>NC_090731.1:176610374-176615374 GCF_036898095.1 Palaemon carinicauda | reverse complement strand
AGAAATTTGTGACGCAGTTAAGATTTTTTATTTTATTTACTTTAAGTGCGGCTTTCTTGGTTCAAATCAGCATGGGAACTATACTCTCTACACGACCTCCAGAGTCTCTTTATCATGTTCCTTCCAAAGGCTTGACGTCAGGTGTTGTTAAATACAGCCTTAGTTTTTTACAACTGTTAGGATCAGGAGAAGCTCTCTTATGGTATTGAAACGCTAATGGTTGAGAAACATATGTACATATTACACGAAACACAAGCATACTCGTTAGAAAGAGTATTTCCATATTATCCTCGGGTTATGTCTTGATCACTTGCGTTTGAAAATTTAGATCCATGAATTCCATGGAGAAACGTAACTATATGACAATGTCATTCAAAACCAGCATCTCTCTCTCTCTCTCTCTCTCTCTCTCTCTCTCTCTCTCTCTCTCTTGCATAAAATCTTATATTACTAGGTATCTTAACTTTCTGTTTTGCATCACATTTGTCGTATGGTTGTGTCCTAAAATCTATTTCTGATATTTGTACACATTTTATAGGTGGTCTAAATGCTTATCCCGGGAACTTTATTTATTTATTTTTTTTAATTTTATTCTGTTTACATTTCAGTCGGGAATTCGTAGCATTCTTTATCGATGAATTCGATTTGTTTTCCAAAGGTTCAAATATTTAGCAAATGATGATCTCAATGAGTGAATTTTAGTTCCGGTTGTTTATATTCAAGTTTTATAGTATAAAGTTTTATTCGCTAATTCTTTTTTTAAACGACACAAGCTGATAAAAGCCCCACAGATAGTATTGTTAAAATACTTTACAAGGGAAATTATCAACAATAAAAACTGTTTCAGATGAATAAACAAAACTAATGAATGAATACTAAGAAAGATCCTGGGTCCATTGAAAGAATAGCCTTGATAAACTTTTCGCTTCCAGTTAAATATGCAAATTTTCTCTACTCAACATTTATATCCTATTGTTGATTTATATTCTCACTATCTCTCAGTTTTGGTATTTGAATAATTGAAGTCAACGTGTTTAATCTAGACTATATTTTCACACAACAAACAAATTTTCCCTAAAAGTTTCGATTTCATAATGGCCTAGAAATTACAGTTTAGTGATGAAACGGAAAAAGGGAACACGTATGCTCATAGACTTTCAGCCGTTGATTAGATGAACTTAGAATCCCGTCAACTGCCAGAACAAAATTATCGCGTAGTATCCCATAATGTGAGAAAATCACTTCCACTGTTCCTTCACAACCCGGTACATTGAAAAACATACAACTTCAACGGCTTTTAGTTTACGGATAGTCATGACTTCGAGACATTTTTCCTTTTTTCCATACATATCAATTCAATCTCATTTTCTGTTGCAAGGGTCTCTGTGATATTTATTTGGATCTTGTTAAGGGTGCCTTATGAATTCAAGAAACAAATTCCAATACTGTTCTTTGAAATAACAGTAATAACAAAATCAAAGTATCATTTATAATAATAATAATAATAATAATAATAATAATAATAATAATAATAATAATAATAATAATAATAATAATAATAATAATAATAATAATAATAATAATAATGAATCCCTACATATGAGGAGGACCCCATAGTCAGGTATATTATACCCACGGGAAGTTGTTCACTCTTAAACATAGACTTTGAAAATTAACCATCGTCATGTCATTTATGCTAAATTTAGGAAATTGGAATATTTGGCTGAATAAAAATTTGTAGTTTTAAAGATCTGCTGAAAAACACTTATTCCTTATATTTTCTATAAAATCAATGGTTAGCAACAGGAGACTTCTCTAATTATCGACATACATCTAATATTATTATTTTATTGACAAAGTCAGAAGTATTAGTTTATTATAATCTTATCTAGACTGTAATGATATTGTTGAAAGAGTTCTTCATAGGGAATTTGTTTGTTATTCAATTCTCCATTTCCTTATTGAAAAATTATAAATAGAAAATAACGAGTTTTTTTAAATAAAAATTTTTTTTTCAGAGGATCATTGGATATATTATTTCTGTTTATTAATTTTATCACTTTTTGTTTATGATTTAAATTAAGACCAAAATAAGACTCTTTTGGCTCATTGCCACAGCCTCGTCTCGAATATCTATCTCTGTGAGGCTATTTTTCTTTGTCTATACATGTTTTATGAAGCACCACGATTTTATGTTATGTATCTTTTAAAATTATTACATGGGGACTATTAACATCAAGATTTTAGTTATATGTGATTTATTCTATAACGAATCTCAGATTTATACCGATAGAATAAAAGAAAATTTAGTTAATTACTATGATTAGAATATTTGTTCTCAGTTCAAACGTCTCTCTTGTAGCAATAATAGCACCGCCTATGTTAGGGAATGGTATAATTACTATAATTCCTTTAAAATTCTATTTTATTTTACATGGTTTTTTTTTTGCCTCTATGATGCCTTTTTCTGTGGCAGATATCGTTTCGTAATTTAATCACTTCAAAGATTAATCCTTATTGGATACGAATGTTGATCATAATCTGATAGAGCTTCATAACTCAGAAGCTCTTGCATGGTGAATTTCAAACATATCAATCAGCATTATTATTGCAATATATATTACCAGCAAATAGTTTTAACAAACACACAAAAACTTAGATGACTTGATAGAGTAGCTAATATTCCAATCATTTTTCATATATTTATAGACGATTATTACCACAAAAATATATGTGCAAGTAAATCATCTTAGGTAGCAAAATCAATAGGACAGGAAACATATATAAAAAAATATTCTTCAAATGATTACAAACAAGAGAAAATAAGGGTTTGTACGACTGATATTATTCATATAGATACTCATCTTATTAGATATCTCTACATCATTTTACTAATACCATTTATTTGTAGGATTTTGTCTGTTTAAGATAATAACTATTTATTTGAAAAAAGTCACAAGCTAAGAAACAGAGATCAATTATCATAACTGGATGAGAATGGCTACGAATGAATCATTTATGTAATGATGGAAGTAATAATTTCCTACGTTGACCCTAAACCAAAATCATTATAAGCTTTATTCATAATTGAAGGCGAATGCAAGCCATTTAAATGGAAGATTCTGATTAAGCTGGCTGGAATAATTTTAAATTACAATACAAGTTTATTCAAATAATTTTGAATCATGACAAAATCTGGTTATTCAATGGCCATTGCAATTTAATTTCATAATCACAATTAAAACCAAAAGTCAAGTCTAGATCTATTTACCATCAGTATATATATTCTTTAACACTGAACTTCAGCTGCATCATATATTTCTTGGGTTTAAGTGCACATATAAATAAAAAGATCTTTAAAAAGTAAACATTCTAAGCTTATAAATACTATGGTTAATCTTAAAAGTAATACAAGCGGTTAGTTAATAAATTTCATTTTAATCTCTCTAATATCATCCGTCGAAAAAGAGATTTTTCTGATAACGAGGAAAAAAAGTGATATAATTATTATTCTCTCGACTTAGATTAAAGGACCAGGGATTTAAAGGAGGGATATAGGTAAGGAGAAATATCACTTACTCAACTTGAGTGATATTTAAAAAGGTACATTGAATATATTTTTGGTTACTCAGTTTTAGTAGTAGGCAGAGCAGTAAACGTGAAATTGTTCGACAGGTGGCTGGTGTATTGGTTGTTAGGTAAAGGAGATAGGAATTGAAGAGGTAAACAAATCCATCTATAGGATCATGTCCACATTTAACTGACAAAAATACATTTGCAGTGGGAAATACAACGACAGTAAACTAAAAGGGAAAGAGGGGCTGAAACCTATTTAGTTTTAGACAATGAACAGTGAAACAGGTAGATAATCGAAACCAAATATTGTCATTTGGAGGGAAGGGGAGCAATAGAAACGACATTACAAGGTGCCGAATACGCTTTAGAAAGGTTTTCCTTTCTGAAACAGTGTTTACAGGATATTCGCAGCAATTTCCCGTTAAACTATTTCTGTTGTACAATTCATGGAATAAGGCCGAGAATTTCAAGGAATATCTGCAAGCTTCAGAGACATTTAATTTTTCAGTTGTGTTGTAACCAAAAATCATCATCAGGTTGCTCTCCAGGAAATAAATCTTGAATATTTGATTAGGAGTATTCATGAGCCATTTTATCTTATATATATATATATATATATATATATATATATATATATATATATATATATATATATATATATATATATATATATATATATATATATATTTATATGTATATATGTATATATATATATGTATATATATATATATATGAATGTATATATATATATATATATATATATATATATATATATATGAATGTATATATATATATTTATATATATATATTTATATGTATATATGTATGTGTATATATATATATATATATATATATATATATATATATATATGTATATATATATATATATATATATATATATATATATATATAGATATATATATATATATAAATATATATATATATATATATATATATATATATATATATATATATATATATATATATATATATATATATATATATATATATATATATATAGGTGTGTGTGTGTGTATATATACATATACATATACATACATATATATATATATATATATATATATATATATATATATTCAAGAAAAAAATCTTGTCTAGTACAACTGCCTTAACCAGAAAAAAAAACAACTGCTATATCAATATCCCTGGAAATATGCATATTACATTGAGTTATGGACACCTATTTACTTAGTGTGTTCCATTTCCTTTGTTTAAATTTCAGTAAGGCTACCAAATCAGTTTTAGTATACTTAACTGTTTCTGTTATCTTGTTAAGAGTTCAAAAATTTTTCATTGGATTAGCATTAGTTAAAGATTAAATTGTAAATTTTTAATCATTTTGAATAGCTTTATTGAATACCAAATTTGCAAACAAATATTTTACAATGGCTGTATGATACATA
>NC_090731.1:176592874-176605374 GCF_036898095.1 Palaemon carinicauda | reverse complement strand
ATGACCACTTCTCCCTTTAACTGACAGCCCCAGTCAATTAGCTGTTCATCGCAGACTTCGACTGCAGGTTTAAAAATTCTACCCGCTGCCACCACATAATGCTTTAGTCCATAGACTTGCTTAGCATAGTGTTTTTAGAACAGTGTGGATGATTCCCATCCAGAATATGAGTGAGGGCGTACGAGGTCCCAATTAATAAACTGTCTATGACAGTAATTATTGAGCAGGTTTCAGTACACTACCTGCTGCCACTAAATAGTGCTTTAATTCATGGACCTGTTTCACATAGTGTTTGTAAAACACTCTGGATGATTTCCATCCGGTGAATGTACAAAGCTCAGTGATGAAGCAGTTTTTCTCGGATCATGACCTGCGGGAGTACTGTCAGGATCTGCTCTTCGAATAAAGTAGGTGAGCTTCGCCCTCAGTTGTTTTAGAGATAAGTTTGATCCAGAGGTTTTTCCTTTAAAGAGCTGTCCTCCCGTGAAATATGAAGTTCTTCGAAGAAAGACCTTTCGATACTCTACAGGCCATAGAGAGACATCTTCCTTCAGAGGGCATATTCTCCAGGGACCCAACCTCTTAGTGGGTAGCTCGTTCTTAGCGAGAAAGGTTGGATCAGGAAAGAGGTTCAGTTTTCCCACTTCTGTGAACTGAATGTGGCCCTCGTCTCTAGATAGAGCCACTATATCACTAACTCTAGCCCCTGAGGCTATAGCGAACAGAAAAATAACTTTTTGAGTTAGATCCTTAAGGGAACATTCTTCATTGATTATAGATGAGGCATAATGAAGGACCTTATCCAAAGTCCATGAAATGGGCTTTGGTGGTGCTGCAGGCCTAAGCCTTGCACATGCCTTCAGAATCTTATTAAAGATTTCATTTGATAGATCTACTATAAAGGCATATAGAAGAGGTCTAGTCAAGGCTGATTTGCACATAGTTATCATGCTGGCCACCAGTCCTTCATTATGAAGACGGACAAAGAAGGACAGACAGAAGATCATCGAAATTTTTTTGAGTCTTTTTGCTTTAACAAGAGCAACCCATTTTTTCCAAGAAGACTCATACTGTGCTCGCGTTGACTTAGTTTTTTATTCTTCTAAAAATTCTCTATTGCCTTCTGAGATCCCAAATCTTTTCCTAAGCGCTAGGGCAAGGAAATCATGAAATGAAGGATTTGGGTTCTCTGTGACAAATCGAAGGCAATCAGCTTCTGAACCCTCTGATACAGTTCTGGGTTCAGAACTAGGGCCAGCCTCAGCTTCAGTTCCTTCACTAAAGAGGACAGATTGCTCTTGGGCTACTTGGGAGCCAATAGAGCTACTCCCCCTGGGAAGGATCTCTGCATGTTGAGGACCTTCAGCAGGCAATTGAATAGGATGAATCAGGATATCTGAGTCCATCCCTTCTATACTAGAGACATGATGTCTGTCAATTCCACTAGAGGGTCCTACATCTCGAGGTAGTTTCTTGAAGACGCTCATGATGAAGAGGTCAATTTGCAGCTCTGGGACTTGATCCCATCTGGGAGGGAATAGGTCTGCGTCCGTGGACCATTCCTACTCTATCGGCTTGAGCCGAAATAGAGCATCCACTGTCACATTGTGGATCGGTTGTATATGAACTGTTGATAGGTGCCATCCGTTTAGGTAAGGGATGGTTAACGTCACCTATACCGTATGAGACATTTTCTAGCATTGTCGATTGCGACGGCTCATTATCGCATGGGTGTCCCAGATCAGTCGATGGAAGTCTGATCTGCGTGGAGAGAGCTTCCTCACTCATGATAGGACCAACATGATCTTGGGACATTCGGACTTTAACCTTTGTTAGAGAAGCGATTTAAGGACCTATATTGGTCTTTTTAGATCTCTTCAAACGTTTGATGCTTATCTTCTCCAGACTCTTGATGCATCTTTCAGCTGTGCTCTTAGCACTGGGTTTGTCACTATTGCGAACTGGAGAGAGCTCAGGACTCCTCCTTGTTAACGTCTTGGGAATCTGACTGATTACCCGAGTCTCTTGACCGACCTTACAATCTCCTTTTATATTCCTATGGAAAAGGAGAGTATGTGTGACTACAGACTTCAATGATTTTACAGCCAATGAAACATTTAAGCTGGAGGAAATTGAGACTCCTTGAGGCTTGTCTTGCATCCGCGTTGTTCCAGGAACCGGTTCATCTCCTTGGATGTTCATAGACCAGCCACTTCGGGTGCTGCCCACCCCAACTTCTCGTCCAGGTACATTGTTGCCTGAACCATTTCTAGACTTGGTTATGGCATGACTAAGTATGCCAGTCCTATGAAGACATCTAGTACTGTGTTTAGTCCGACACATATCTTTCCTAGGATATACGTTACCTTCTGTAACTTGAATCCTAGATAGGAGGGGATGGGCTGATTGGCTGGATGTTGCCAAGGTACATTTTTCATGTCTGACAAGAATAAAAACACCCCTTTTTGACACAGGGTTGAAATGTTCCGAAGGATTAACATTCTGAACTTGCAATTTTATTTGAATTTGTTGATTGGCTACAAGTCCAGAATGACTCTGAGATTTCTTGAGTCTTTCTCGTGAACACCAAACAGCCTTCCCTGGAATACAATGGACTATTGTTTCTTTACCACCTATATGCTCTAGAGCTCTTAGGTATACTCCTCCAGGAGGGTTTTGGATTGTAGGAGGAGTTAAGTAGATGATGGTGGAGACATTTCTACTCCCCATTGTAGTCCCATCTTGATTAGGCCTTGGACCCAAGGATCGGAGGTCCAACGATCCTGATGGAACCTCCCTCCATCAAAGCCTTTTCTATCACTCTTCCATTTGCCACTCTGATCCAAATATACGTTTTTTTATCTTTGTTTTTCAAAAAGCTAGAATTTATCACCACCTCTTGCTCAGCACACATATCTACCAGTCTCTCACCACTCTCTATGCTTCGAATGATCAGTAGGATTGAATTTTTCAACAACTGCCTGTGGCATTGCGGTCGTTGCACCCATGGAATGTTGTTAAACAGCCCGAAGTACATTTCCAGACTTCCCCGTCTTCCTTTTAGGTTGAGGACCACAACCATGGAACACTTTCTCTTTGAAGGGATGCCCCACTTTTGGAGAAGACCTACGTTCTCCGTGATGGCATTCTTAATTACTTCCCTAACTATCTCATTTGGGAAGATATTTTTACCCCAAATGTTGGAAGATATCAGCTTCCTTGTCTTATTTTTCAGTGTTGCGGCCACGAACACAAACTCCCTACATGCTTTCCTAGCCTTCATAATGGCGTAAAGGTCTTCCACTAAGGTAGCCATATGCATTTTGGCTAAGTTCATGAGCATATCTGGGGTACTTTGATGGGATGAACAAAACTCTAAGTAGTTTTGTAGAGATAGGGAGGCTGCAAGTGTCTCTTTTGTCTCTTGTTCATTATACAAGAGAAACTCTGATAGTTCAGGGAGAACTTCGTTAAGCTGTCTACTGACGACATCCGCCTCTAATCTTCCTACTGAAAAAGTTAAATGGACCTCCTTCCAGTCCTTATCCTGTCTGGGAAAGGCTGGTGACAGAGGCTTGCACTCCTCGAGTGCAGGGCATGGCCTACCTGCCTCCACTACCTTGGCAACCGATTTAAATGCTTTCTCCGTAAAGGGGAATGAAATTGAAGCAGGAGCAAGAAAGGAAGGGTGCCTCTTACCCAGTTTAGATACCTTCAACACCGAGAAACCCGCCTTTTTAAGGTTACTTGACAGGATATTTTGTGCCTTATCATGGTCGAGAATCATGACTTCCTTCGATCTCGTTCCTTTCCTTGACTTTGATTCATCCTTCAGTCAAACAAAACAATTAGGAAAAGCGTCAAAGCTTGGCCAAGATTGGATTTTGTGCAAATGAATTGCACCCATCTTCTCCAAGATGTAGAGTTTGCCATTTAAAATTGGCATCAGCTCCACAAACTTCCAGGGATTGGTTGAGCATGTCGAGAGGTCTTGATCCATAGGTCGTTTGTATGACCCTTGTGAAGCTAAAAGTGGAGCTTTACTAGGCTCTATCTTGCATTTTACTTCCTGTTTTTCGTGTTGTTTGTGAAAGCTCTCTAATAGATTAATCACTTGGGCCCATAATTGGTCCGTTCCCTCTAATAGAGGGGTAGAAGATAAGGATGTCTACGTCAATGGCTCTAGAGCCGGCATAGGTGGAAACAATTCTTACACGACATTTTTCCCTTCTTCCCCTGGGCACTTCCTGCCCTCCTTCCCAAAGGCTATCTTGCCCTCGGGAGCTGTAATTGGTGCCTATGGCACCACTATTTCCTTACTTGCCTTCGGAAATAGAAGCTTACGCATCCTATCATTATGTAGGTAAGATCCCGGAGAGACTTTCTCGAAACCTCTCACCCAGTTGCGTATATGTCCCGAGCTGTATCCCTAGTCTCTGTAGACATGGGGTTCTCGAAACCTTCAGACATTAATGTCCGACATACATTACAAACCTGTGGGTTCCAATAATGTAGTGATTCGGAAATAATATTGCAGGGGGCATGAAACCTGCAAGTATTATTACCGTAAAAACCCTTACTCTTGATCTTGCAGAAGACTGCAGTACAAGTTATCTGGTGTTCCCCCTGTAAAGAAAGGAAAATAAAATGATTATATAATTGATTTTGTCACTGATAATCGATATGTAAAAGTCATTTTTTATCAAAGTAGCTTAGGACAGTAAGCTATAAAGGGATAGTAAGAGACACATACTTGTGTATCCCATGTAAGCAACTGCTGTTACCTCCCCTCAGTGTTAGCTATAGGGATATTCCTCAACCGAGGTAACTCCAACTAAAAGGGTTCTAACCCCTAGGGGTAGAAAAGTGTATAAGGCACTGTACCTTTTTATTTCTAACCCTGTGGAGGTAAGGGTGACTGATTCCTCAATAAGAATATTGAAGAAATACTGTTCTTTCAATATAGGAGCGGTACCAGCAGAAGCTCGCCAAGGGAACCGAAGATATGTTAGAAATATCTACTGTATAATCATACTATAGTTTTCTATTTGCAGCGTATGCTATGTTGCAAATTACTGGCTACTGTATAATTATATATGGTAGCTCAGCCATCGCGCTGCCTTAGTGGCAAGCAAGTGATGGCACAGTCCAGCTGGCATGACGCCAACTGGACTAAGTAAAATAAAAGACATATATTTGTGTATCCCTCCCAACCTATTTGCTGTGACCTCCTTTACAAAATTAAATCATAGAGTTTCCTGATCAAGGAGACTTAAGAAAAGTCATCTACCCTTTAAGGGTTAGTAGTATAACACTCCAGCGCTTTAAATATTTATTATTGTAAAGTAATCTAAAAAACTGATTCCTTATCAGAACATTGAAGAATTTATATTCTTTCAATATAGGATTGGGCTCAGCAAATACCTGGGTTGGGATACCCAAGATATATTGGAAATAACTACTAATATAATATATATAGTAGTTTTTTATCTGCAGTATATCCTTTACTGCAAATATACTGACTACCTGTATAAACATATACTGTAGATCAGACGGCATGTCACCGGCATAGTTAATTCTTGCCGGCATATCCAGCATGATAGCTAAAAGAGAGAGAGAGAGATAGCATGGAGTGAAAGCTACCATTTACTGTGAATGTATACAGTAATTAAGGTTGCAAAGTCAAATTTTACTGCCTTTCTCCAGAAATGAGGTTCAAATGGAAGGGGAGAACGTAACATTCATGCTTCCATCCAGCCACAGTACTATTGACGGCAAGGTCCCGCCGACACACTGCTGGAAGGCTAGCCTCCGGAAATACTAGTACAGTTGGCATGCTGCCGGCTGAATCAGCACCTATTTGTGCCGGTCTGGCCGGCGGTATTCTGGCAATAGAACTTGTGGCTAGCAGTTCAAGGGAGAACTGAAAAACCTTAGAGACAGAAGGGACTTCCCATTCCCAGCCATCATGGCTGCCGGCAATCGCCACCCGCCGACAGCCGTCATGGGTGCCGGCAATTGGCATGGCTACCAGCAGTATGCATCGCCGCCAGCAGCCATCATAGCCGCTGACAGATGAAAGACACATAGTCGCCGGCAATGAACTTGGCCGCCGGCAGTTGTCATGGCTGCAAGCAGTTGTCATAGCCGCCGGCATCTGGACAACGGTAGTGGGGAGGGAGTCTGACTGGCACCGGCAACCCACCGGCATCGATACGGCTGCAGGATACCGGTATCATAAAAGGACAGAGGGGGAGGAAAAAGGGGTCCTATATGAGGTTTGGCATTTTGCCACACCTAAACACCAAAAAGAAACTCTGTTTCAGTATCGGCACCATCCCAGGCAGAAGGAGAATCATCTATTCTCCAGCCTAGGGTGTGCCAATACAGTTAAGGGGATAGCAGCAGTTCCACCTCCTCTCAACAAGGGAGAAACAGAGTTCCAGTGCCACGCAATCCTAGGCCTAAGAAGATACTACACTTCAGTGTAGGGTCAGCGAGCATAGGACTAGTCTACTAGGCCACAGGGAGAAGATGATGGTATCATACAAACACTTCAGGTGTAGCCTAGGGAGGGCTAGCCTCCTATGCCGGCATCCTAGCCAGCAGGGGAATGACTATCCACCCTGCCGGCCGACTGCCGACACAAGACTAAATGCTCCGAGTTCCTCACTGAATTCCAAAACTAGCCATCTGCAGCTAAGGGACGAGACAGGAAAACCCTAGGTTAGTCATACCTGAATTAGAAGGTAAAGGCCGACTCATTAGGGTTGTAGCCAAAGGCTGCACTCAGTGGGAAGAGGGATTACCCATAATCTCTAATAGAAACTAGCATCGGTTATATAAAATTCCAGGAAATATCTATCTCCAATGAATTGATAACCAATACACGAGGGTAACCGGGGAATGTCGAAAGTACATGTTGCCTAGGTTAGGTTACCTAGGCAAGGCGAGATCTCGGTTACCTAAATCACCGAAACTCTGACATATACGATCGACGCAAGAAGAGAAAATTTATGCATATAAATATCTTTACAAATATGAAAATACTAAATAACACACCCAACGAATGTTAGCGCCCAGGGCGTCTCCGGTAACAGGCCTAACTCCTAATCACAATAAATTATTCTAATTTCACTGTGAGACAGGGACTAAACACACAAATTGTAAAGATCCAATACTCAACTTCTCAGAAGCGAGAAAAGCAGGAGAATGCATTATAAATATCCTTGAAAATCGATGGAAAATGTCAGATCTACAGGGAACACCAGAGAGCAAAATCACTACAAAATGAGGAATGTTTGCCATATTGGATATGGCGCTGTTTAATACTCAATAGTATGAGAACTAAGGTACCTTGATACGGCTACCCTTCTATTCTGCCACATCCCCCTCGAAGCGTTAACGCTATTAGGGGTTCAGATTGCTATGTGACGTGTCAATAATACGTCCTCTGATATAATGCGATATCCTTGAGAGAAATTTAAGGATATTCGCGCCAGGAGTTAGAATTCTGGATACATAAAGGTAAAATTCTCTGGGAATATCACTGTAGTACATATATCCCTTAGGAAGCTACTTATAGGAACTTCCCTCAGGATGACATGGCTTGAGCCCAAATATATATATATATATATATATATATATATATATATATATATATATATATATATATATATATATATATATATATATATATATATATATATATGTGTGTGTGTGTGTGTGTGTGTGTGTGTGTGTTTGTGTGTGTGTGTATGTGTATATGTGTGTGTTTGTGTGCGTCCACGGGGCATAACAACAATTAGAATAGCGCCAACGCATCACTGCGTGTCGTAAGAGGCAACTAAAAGGGAGCGGACGAGGGGGCTGGGAACCCCCTCTCCTCTATTAAAATCCTTTGAGACACCAAAGAGATGGAGCTGGGGGGAGAATGATTGTTCCCCGCACTCTAGTTTTGGGATGTCTGAATGTGGGTGGATGTAGTACGATAGAGAGTAAAAGATATGAGATTGGAAGTATACTTAGGAATAGAGGGATGGATATATTGGTTTTGTGTGAGACAAAGATAAAAGGGAAGGGTGAAGTGATGTTCGGTGACGTAACTGGTAGTGTATCTGGGATTGAAAGGATAACAGCAAGAGAGGGTGTTGCTTTATTGCTGAATGAATGGATGACAGGTGAGATAATGTGTGTAAGGGTTAGGTTGGGAAGGGAATGTTGTGCTTCTGTTAGTGCGTATGGGACAGGTTGTGAAAAAAGTGAAGAAAAGAGGAATGAGTTCTGGAATGAATTAACTAGGTGTTTAGGAGGACTGGGTAAAAGGAATTATGTAGTTGTCATGAGTTACTTAAATGTTAGAGTGGGTGCTGGAGAGGTAGAAGGTGTCATTTGGGAAGTAGGGCGTTCCCGGTGAAAATGAGAGTGGTGGGAGGCTGGTAGATATATGTGCTGAGCCAGAGGTGGTGATAAATTCTAGCTTTTTGAAAAAGAAAGATAAAAAAA
The DNA here is from genome assembly GCF_036898095.1 of Palaemon carinicauda. Taxonomy (NCBI): domain Eukaryota; kingdom Metazoa; phylum Arthropoda; class Malacostraca; order Decapoda; family Palaemonidae; genus Palaemon; species Palaemon carinicauda. The sequence continues at coordinate 176,596,869 of NC_090731.1, read as the reverse complement.
ACGTATATTTGGATCAGAGTGGCAAATGGAAGAGTGATAGAAAAGGCTTTGATGAATCATATGTTGATAACTAGAAGAATGTTTGGAGGAATGTTTAGGGGTATGGCTAACGGTGTGTCTGATCATTTTTTGGTGGAAGGAAAATTAGTTGTAGCAAAAGAATGTGGGATTAAAGTGGGGGTATGTAAAAGGGAGCTAGTAAGGTTTGAAGTGTTAATAAAACATGAGGTAAAAAGTAAATATCAAGAAAGGTGGAAAATGGCATATGACAGAGTGGAAGTGAGAGAAACTGGTAATTAAGGGAGTGGAAGTTAGTAAAAGAAAATATTGTTGGGATTGCAAGTGATGTGTGTGGAGAGAAGACTGTTGGAGACAGCATGAGGAAAGGCAGTGAATGGTGGAATGCAGTAGTGAAGGTAAAAGTGGAAGAGAGAAAAAAAGGGCATTTGAAGAATAGCTGCAGAGTAATAGTGTAGAGAAGTACGAAAGATATAGAGAGAAAAATGTGAAAGTAAAATGCAAGGTAACTAAGGCAAAGAGGACGGCTGACCTAAGGTGGGGTCAGGGATTGGGTTGTTCATATTAAGTGAATAAGAAGTTTTGGAAATAAGTGAATAGAGTAAGGAAGGCTGGTTCGAGAATTGAAGAGACAGTAAAAGATGGAAAAGGCAGGTTGTTAAAAGGAGGGGAGGTAAGGAAAAGGTGGGCAGAATATTTTGAAAGTTTACTGAATGTTGAGGATAAAAGTAGGGTAGATATAATTGCTGTGGCAGGTGTTGAGGTGCCACAGATGGGAGAGGCGAATGAAAGAGAGATTACAAGAAAGGAAGTGATGTGAGCACTAGATGAAACGAGAGTAGGAAAAACACCTGATATGTATGATGTGAGAACTGAGATGTTAAAGGAAGGGGGCGTGACTATACTTGAATGGTTGGTAAAATTGTTTAATATGTGTTTTTTACGTCAATGGTACCTGTAGATTGGGCTTTTGGGTGTATTGTACCACTATATAAGGGAAGGTAGATGTGCATGAGTGTTGTAATTCAAGAGTTATTAGTTTGTTGAGTGTGGTTGGAAAACTGTATGGCAGAGTACTGATTAATAGCATCAAGGATAAAACAGAGAATGCAATCTTAGAAGTACAGGGTGGTTTTAGAAGAGGTTGGGATTGTAGGAATCAGTCTTTTTAAAATTAGTCAGATATGCGAAAAATATTTAGCAAAAGGTAAGGCAGTGTATGTTGCATTCATGGATGTGTAGAAAGTGTATGATAGAGTTGATAGGAAAGCAATGTGTTAAGTGATAAGGTTATTTGGAATTTGTGGAAGTTATTGCAAGCAGTGAAAAGTTTCTACCAAGATAGTAAAGCGTGTGTTAGGATATAAAATGAAGTGAGTGATTGGTTTCAAGTGAGAGTGGGGCTGAGACAGGGATGTGTGATATCACCATGGCTGTTTAACTTGTATAATGATGGAGTGGTGAGAAGGGTGAATGCTCGAGTGTTTGGAGGATGATTGAAACTTATAGACGAGAATGATCATGAATGGGAGGTAAATCAGTTGTTATTTGCAGATGATATTGTACTGGTATAAGACTCAGAAGAGAAGCTTGTCCGATTAGTGACAGAATTTGGAAGGGTGTGTGAGAGAAGGAAGTTGAGAGTTCATGTGGTTAAGAATAAGGTTATGAGATGTACGCGAAGGGAGGGTGGTGCAAGGTTGAATATCATGTTGAATAGAGAATTACCTCAAGAAGTAGATCGTTTTAAGTGCTTGGGGTCTGTTATAACAGGAAATGGTGAAATGGAAGTAGATGTACGTCAGAGAGTGAATGAAGGATGCAAAGTTTTGGGTAAAGTGAAGGGAGTGATAAAAAATAGAGGGTTAGGCATGAATGTAAAGAGAGTTCTGTCTAAAAAAGTGATTTTACCAACTGTGATGTATGGATCTGAGATGTGGGGAATGAAAGTGACGGAGAAACAAAAATTAAATGTTTGAGATGAAGTGTCTGAGGATTATGGCTGGTGTATCTATATTGGATAGGATTAGGAACGAAGTAATGGTGAGAGTGGGTGTAAGAACTTATTTACAAGCTAGAGTGGATATGAATGTGTTGAGGCGGTTTGGCCATGTTGAGAGAATAGAAAATGGCTGTCTGCTAAAGAAGGTGAAGAATGCAATAGTTGATAAGAGAAGTACACGAGGAAGGCCAAGGTTTGAGTGGATGGATGGAGAGAAGAAAGCCACGGGTGATAGGAGGATAGAGGAGAGAGAGGCAAGAGAGCGTACTAGAAATAGGAATTAATAGCAAGCATTTGTGACGCAGTTTTGGTTGCCTTGGATGACCGGGAAGGAAGCAGAAGTAGGGAATTAAGCTAATGAAGCTTCATCTGGGGTGGATAACAAGGAAGGGTGGGTTGTGGTACCCTAACAGTACCAGCTGAACTCGGATGAGTTCCTTATCAGGCTGGGAGGAGCGCAGAGAGAAAAGGTCCCCCTTTTTTTTCATTTGTTTGATGTCCCCGGCCTCCCAAAATTGGGAGAAGTGCCTTGGATATAGGTAGATATATATATATATATATATATATATATATATATATATATATATATATATATATATATATATATATATATATATATATATATATATATATATATATATATATATATATATATATATATATATATATATATATATATATATCTGTTTTGTGAATCATGGAAGTAATCACAAAAGATTATAGAGGATTTTGATAGCAAAAGTAGCAATGTAGTACTTTATATGAATAACAAAATTAATGGTTATGACGAACCTCTAGAGATTGGTATTGAATATAAATACTTTGGGCAGATACATTAAATGATAAAAGAATAAAACATTAAAAGATTTTAAATAACATCCATCTTTATATTGCAGACTGCAAGAAAATTTTGCCCTTCTGTTACAGTCACCTATATCAAACGTAGATTATGTAAAATCTACTTAAATGTTTTATTTTGTTGAAAATTAATCCAACATTTATAATAGTAATACTGTAACAGTAAAAGAAAAAAATAGCTTGCAAACATAGCAATAACTATTGATGATAATTTACACAAATACCGCAGAATACGCATCTGGGCTTTATAAGTTTCTATGTCTTTGAGACTCAGGTGAAGACGGGAATAACATCAGTTCTGCAATAAAATTTCAGAATGCATTTCAAATATGAAAGATGATTAATCAGGGATACAGCTTTTGATGATATTCAATCTTCCAAGAATTTCATATCCTGAGTTGAGACTCGGATGACGATAAGAAACGAGGAATTCCAAGAAAAGCGATAAATCTTATAGAACTGCAGTTTCACATGTAACAGATTATAATCAGAAACACACGGCTTCTGATGATATTAGATATTCCAAGGTTTCCTTATTTTCTTCTAGATTAAATATGAATGTTTGGTTACAGCAGGTGTCAAAAACTATGAGTCTACAAGAGCAGGTGTTATCTCAACAATGACCGAAGTGAGTTTCTCATGAATGATCGATTATCATTCTCTTTTCTACCAGGAATGGTTTTCTCAAAAGTTCGAGGCAAAATTATTTTATGGAATACGCACTACTCATGCCTGTTGACTAAGAAAATTACCAGAAGCTCTTGTTCTAGAATACAATGAGATATTTGAATCACAGATGAAATGTTTCATTGTCAACATTAACAATCAGTATGTAAAAAAAAAGGAAAAATAAATCTTTCTCACAAGTCCTGTGGCATGATATATAAGAATCTAATCTACATAGAATAAATAAGTGCTAAGTAGTTGATAAAACATGGCCACATACTGTTGAGATTTGAGATCTGAGCATTTGTTAATCTTTTACTAAGGTCTTTAACTCTGTATATACATTCCCAAGAATACTTTATTTCCTCAAATATTAGGTCATGTATATTGTTTTGTTTTAATTTTTTTTTATCAATTGATTTTTTTTATATATTAGTCTATATTAATTTAT
>NC_090731.1:176570374-176582874 GCF_036898095.1 Palaemon carinicauda | reverse complement strand
TTTCTGATACTTTAAGCTCCATGATGTTTTCAGCAATTCCTTGTATTTGCTTCCATGCTTGTATTATCATGTAGCGTTCTCTTCTCCTTTCTAGACTGTATAGTTTTAAAAATTGCAGTCTTTCCCAGTAATCAAGGTCCTTAACTTCTTCTATTCTAGCAGTATAGGACCTTTGTACACTCTCTATTTGCGCAATATCCTTTTGGTAGTGTGGGTACCATATCACATTGCAGTACTCGAGTGTACTACGCACATAAGTTTTGTAAAGCATAATCATGTGTTCAGCTTTTCTTGTTTTAAAGTGTCTGAATAACATTCCCATTTTTGCTTTACATTTAGCCAACAGTGTTGCTATTTGGTCGTTGCATAACATATTCCTATTTAAAATTACACCAAGGTCTTTAATTGCTTCCTTGTTTGTGATTGTCTCATTATTAGGTCCCTTGTATGCATACACCATTCCTTCTCTGTTTCCATAATTTATTGATTCGAATTTATCGGAGTTAAATACCATCCTATTTATCTCCGCCCATTCATATATTTTGTTTAGATCTCTTTGTAGTGAGTTCCTATCTTCATCACAAGTAATTTCTCTACTTATTCTTGTGTCATCGGCGAAACTTCTCACTACGGAGTTTTCAACATCACAGTCTATGTCTGAGATCATAATAACAAATAGCAGTGCAGCTAATACCGTACCTTGGGGCACACCAGATATTACCTGGGCTTCATCTGATTTCTTGTCATTTGCAACCACTATCTGTTTTCTGTTTTGCAGGAATTCTTTTACCCATTTTCCTATCTTTCCCACAATATTATGCTTTCTCATTTTTTTCTCCAATATGTTATGGTCTACCTTGTCAAAGGCTTTTGCAAAATCTAGATAGATCACATCTGTGTCTTTTTCATTTATCATATTATTGTATATGTTTTCATAGTGAGCTATCAGTTGGGTCTGTGTACTTTTTCCAGGTACGAAACCGTGTTGACCCATATTAAACAAATTATTTTTGACCAAATGGTTCATTATTTTCTTTTTTATTACCCTCTCATACACTTTCATAATATGTGATGTTAGACTAACAGGTCTATAATTGCTTGCCTCTAGTCTTGATCCACTTTTGAAGATAGGGGTTATATAAGCTAATTTATGTTTAACATATATCTCGCTCATATCTATACTCTGTCTTAGCAGTATTGCAAGTGGCTTCGCGATAGTGTTTGCAGTTTTTTTTTAACAAAATCGCTGGAACTCCATCTGGTCCGGCTGCCGATCCATTTTTAATTTCGTTTATAGCCGTGACAATATCTGCTTCATTAATATCTATATCCGTTAGATATTCAACATTTTCTTCTCTCATTTCTGTTTCATTATTCTCATTCGCAATTCTTGGCGTGAACTCACTCTTATATTTTTCTGCTAATATGTTGCATATTTCCTTTTTTTCATTCGTTAGCCGTCCTTCAATTCTTAGAGGGCCTATTTCTATTCTCCTTTTATTCATCTTTTTTGCATAGGAGTAAAGTACTTTGGGGTTTCTTTTTATATTTTGAAGTGTCCTTTCTTCTAAGTCCCTTTTTTCATTTTCTTTCGACTGCATAATCTTTTGTTCTGCATTTTCTATCTTACATTTTATTTCCCTCATTTTCCACACATTTTTTTCTTTTGCAAAATTTTTCTTCCACTTTTTAATTTTCTGAAATAAGATCCTTCTGTCTCTTGGTATGCACGTCTTTTGTTTATTGTTTTTTTTTCGGTACATATTTTTCAACAATTTTCTCCAGTATTTTGTACAGTATATCCGTATTTACCTGTATATTATCACTTATAAATACATTTTTCCATTCTTTATTCAGTTCTTCATTTATTTCTGACCATTTTATATTCTTACTGTAAAAGTTATATTTTCCATATCCTTCCCAAAGTTTTGTGCTTTTATTAATTCTGTGATCACTTGCTTTGGAATGAACTATCAATTCTATGACATTGTGGTCTGAAATTCCCGTGTTATACACTATTATTTCTTTAACATAATTCACCTCATTCACAAATACTAGATCTAGGACATTTTTCTTTCTTGTTGGAATGTGGTTTATTTGTTGCATATTATGTTCTAATAGCATATCTTGAAGCTTTTCAAATTGCCTCTTATCTTCTGCGCTACTATTACTCTCTTTTTTATATGTATACATACAACCACTTTCTTCTATCCGTTCTTTCCAATCCACGAAAGGAAAGTTAAAATCTCCGGATAGGAGTATATTCCAGTCTTTATGGTTTCTACATATATCATCTATTTTTTCTATTATTATGTCAAACTCCTTAGTATTTGGGGGTCTGTAAACTACAATGTTCACTAGTTTTTAAAATTCAAATTCTACCGCAATCAATTCACATTCTGTGTTACTGTATTTTTCACAGACTTTTCCTTGATTTATGTCTCTTCAATATATTGCGGTTCCCCCTTGATTCCTATTTTTTCTGTCTGATCTATAAGTTTGGAAACCCTTTATCTGATCATCACTGCCAGTCTCTTGGGAATACCATGTTTCACTTATATTTAATATATCTATTTTTTCAATTTGGGTTAGTTCTTCTAGGAACTCTATTTTCCTTTTAGAGTTACTCGTGACTAAACCCTGTGCATTCATCACTATTATGGTTTGTGTCTCATTTCCATTATTTAATATTGGTAATAATATGGATTCTCCCATGCTTCCTTCCTGTTCTGATATGATGTTCTTTTCTTCATTTCTCGGAATTCTGCCATTAAAAAATCCAACTTTTCCATAATATTTGTTCTTTCGCCTTCATACTTATTTTTGTGTGTAAACCTGCAATTTTCTCCATATCTGCACCAACCCCTGGCATTATATATGCATTCTTGGTAGTTGGGCTCTATTTGTGGAGCTTTAGGTTGAAAGGCCTTTTTTGGTGCATAGTGCGGTATATACGCGGTCTGTTTTTTTGTTTCTTTTTTGTTTCATTTTTGTTTTTCTTTTCAGTTTGCTGAGTTTTCTTACTCTCATTCATAGTTGCAGGATGCATATATCGACATTTTTTGTTGAAACTGCATCCTTTTCCTTCTTTTAGGGTTTTGCATATTTTTGGATGGAGATCTCTGCATTCGTCTCCATATCCGTCTAAATACGCACATTTACCATATATTTCATAATTATGGCATATCTTTGGATGCTTGTAAAAGCATCTTTCGCCAAATTTGCAATTCCCTCTTTTCAGCCTATTACAGACTATATCTTTCTTTTCTTTTTTTTCTTGTTCTTGCTCTTCCCTAAAAGTATGTAGGTCCGGGTAGAGTCTCTTGGGTCTATTATTTGTTTCCATCTGATAATTTATTTCTTCATAAGTATGTTGTTGGATGGCATCATAAGTTATATCAATGATTTCCTCTGCATCCTTACACATATCTTGTTCATTTTTCTCTTCTTCTTCTTCTTCTTCTTCTTCTTCTTCTTCTTCTTCTTCTTCGTCTTCTTCTTCTTCTTCTTCTTCTTCTTCTTCTTCAACTAATTGCAGCTTTAGTCTCGACTTAATTATATTTTCTATCCAGACTAAGCATGTTGAGCAGAATACCTTTGTGTCTCTATTTTTTATTTTTTGCTGTATTTCAGCACATGTGGGGTGTGTTGGAACATTACAGGCATTACATTTTCTAATCAGTTGTTGAGGATTATTAATGGAATACCATATCTTACATGTATTACACCATTTTGGCATTCTTTTTCCCAATGCATCAATCAGCATATTTACCATATTGGACTTGTTATTGTTCTTTGATGGAATGTGTTGATTGATGTAGACTTTCTTTATAAGTCTCTTTAACACTTGGATTTTCTTTGGAATTTCTTCAATTATTTTACTGATGTTTTCCGCAGATTTGTTCCAGTCTATTGGATCATATTGTCTCAATATGTCTGCGAATATTTTTCCGTCACACTGGTTGGAGTTGTTAGTGACATCTGTCGTCAATCGGTCGAGCTCCTGTTTCGCCAACTCATGAAATTTGCCTTTGCTGACTCCAGCGATATCTCTCCACGAGTTGTCTGTGTTATACAATGCCATCTTGGTCAGATTTTTATTAATTCACAAGATAACTATCCTATGCCGACGATTTATCTCACTTTTCTGCCCTCAAACTAATCACCGACTATTCACGAAAACTTGTAGCTATATTTCACTCGATAGCCTTTTTGTTATCCGCGTTAAATCAGGATATTTTTAGGGACGCACAAGTGTTCACTTCACCGGCATACAAATACAACTCAGAGAGAGAGAGAGAGAGAGAGAGAGAGAGAGAGAGAGAGAGAGAGAGAGAGAGAGAGAGAGAGAGTTTATCACATAGGTATATGATATGAAAGGTGAAAAAAAGGAAAAAATTTGTCATTTGAAAAAGTCATGAACATTCCTACATACATATGACACATATATACCTTGGCAATTTCTAGTTGGATCGGATTAAATACTTTTACATAAAATATGCACATTATATATTTGTTTGCTAAAAGAAAATAATGGGGGAAATACTTTGTCAAATGGACATTCAATCTAATTTGATTAACAACGGACGCGCCAACTGCATGCAGATTATTATTGTCTGACTGGAACATACGGCAATGGAAAGTCCCGGAAATGAAAAGTATATTACGAGCAGTTTTTTCTATAGGGAAACTAGATTGAATTTTAATGGGTTTAGATATCCTAATTCAGCAATACCAGCTGTTAGGGTGACATTATTATGGATATTTAACCATTTAATTATGTTTGTTATTTGAAGAGAGAGAGAGAGAGAGAGAGAGAGAGAGAGAGAGAGAGAGAGAGAGAGAGAGAGAGAGAGAGAGAGAGAGAGAGAGAGAGAGAGAGAGAGATACATTTTCAAATACTGGATATAGAAAGTAGTTCCTTCTAAAATCCTTTCATTAATTCAGTCGATTCGTTTTTCTTGGGATACAAAAAGAAATTTTATACAACCTATTTGGAAACAATCTAATAGGCTACTTGTGAATAGTCCTATAAACCTATGAAAAGAGTGTTAACTCAAATTTAAAAAAGATACAAAAAGGAATACTTAAAAAATTACATAGTCGTACCAGGCTCACAGCACCGTAATAGATAACTGAATGGCACCAACGGGAGCCCCATGACACGGAGAAGGTTAAACGGATTTTGAGCTAAGCGAAAAATATATTTTTGGGTAATATCGCCATGTAGTCCTGATGGAAGGTTCCTTTAGGTAGCTTTCTAAGGGATATTTGGCTACAGTGATATTCCCAGAGAGTTGACCACAGGTCTCCAGAATTCTAACTCCTGGCGTGAGTATCCTTAATATAACTTTTAAGGATATCGCATAATATCAGGGGACGTATTTCTTAATAAGACACAGCGATCTTCTCCCCGAATAGAATTTCCTCCCTGAGGGGGAGGAGTGGCGAGATTGAAGCGGAGCCGTCATCAAGGCTACCCGGTGGATCCCCTCCCCGTACTTCTATGGCGTAACTATTCCTTGTTGCATTTAAGCATGGATAGCTGCAGATAGAGTAGTTTCGGGTGGGGTCTTTCGTTACATAGTTGTATACTCCTTTCCGAAAGAAGGGAAGGTCCATCAGAGCGACATGGCGATATCACCCAAAAATAAATTTTTTGCTTTGCTCAAAATCCGTTTTTTTGGGCTCAGCCATGTCGTCCTGATGGAAGTATACCAGAGAATTACTTGAAATTACTATATCTGTGGCTTGGTATAAGTGCCTTTACTTTTAATGAGTTCCTTATATGGTCTCCCAGACCTATATATATGACATTCCCGTTATTTGTCATATCCACTAAGCTTGGAACTAGCTTAGTGCTTCTTGCCCCCTGCAGTTAAAGTGTTAACTTCGACTATAAGGATTCAAAGTTTGTATCACCATAGGGACGGACAGTAAATCTCAGAGATTGCCTTTTATCCCTTGGGCCCTTTTAGGGTTTAATCAACACTCTAGTATACTTTATTCGTCTGCAGCTAAGATAGGAGCAATAAGACGCAAATATGTTCAGTATTTTACCTTGTAACTAGATTATCAATTGTAGTTACAATCACGTATGAATCTGATCCGGCAATGAAAACACATCAGGTACATATTTTCTCCTTTTGAGAAAATATGTAATTTCATCAAAATGATGCCAATCCATGGAGATGTGAAACAACATCTGACTGATTTGTACAGATTTTGGAAAAGCCTGAACACCGTGACACAACATTCACTCAGCACTGGTGTTATCGGTCAGATATGCACCTATAGTATATGGAACAGTGTTAATCATAATTGTGATTTGCACTAGAGGGTATATGTACCCATGCACCCGATATATTGGAAAGTCCCAAAGCAGCTCATTAATCGTCGCAGGCTTAGACGACAGGTTTCTAAAACTATCCTCCGCCACCACAACATGTCTTATTTATGTACTTGCTTCGTACAGTGTAGGAAGAAGTTCCGTGAAGAAGCAATTTTCTTTGGATCATTAGCTGCGGGTGAGCTGTCAGGATCCGTTCTGCGAATAAGTAGGTTAGCATTGCTCTCAGTTAATTTAGGGATAGACTTTTTTATCCTAAGGTTTTGTCTCGGAAGAGCTGTCCTTCACTGAAGTCTGAAGTTCTATGAAGATAGACCTTAAGACACCATAATGTGCATAGGGAGACATCTCCCTTCAGTGGGAAGATTCTCCAAGGACCCCACCTTTTGGTGGGCAGCTCGTTTTTGGCGAAGAAAGTAGGATCGGGAAAAGGATTCAGTTCTCCCTCTTCTGTGAACTGAATATGGCCTGCATCCCTGTTAGGCCAATATTTAACTAACTCCAGCCCCTGAGGCTATTGCGAACAGAAAATTGAGCTTCCTTGTTAGCTCCTCTAGAGTACAATCCTCATTGTTCACTTTCGAAGCATAGTGCAAGACTTGATTAACACCCATGTAATGGGCTTTGGAGGGGTTGTCGGCTTGGGTCTCGTGCCTTTTTTGGTACCTGGAAAGGGGTTCGTTTATGAGGTTCATCTCAAAGGCAAACAGAAGAGGTCTAGTCAGGGCCGACTTACACATGGTTATCGTAGTGGAAGTCAGGCCTCGTCCAAGTAGGTAAAAGCAGAAAGGGAGAAAAAACCTGTTGAAATTTTTGTTGGTCCCTTTGTCTTCACGAGGGTTACCCCTTTCTTTCAAGACAATCAACATTGGTTGGACTTGACTTGTATTCTACAATGAAGTCGGCCACATTATTCGAGATCCCAACCTTTGTTCGCTGTTAGGGCAAAAAAAATCATGAGATGCAGGTTGTTGGTTCTCGAGGATGAAATGTAACAGCCGACTTCTGCACCAGTTTGGATAAAACTGGGTATGGCAGAGAACTTTTAGCAGGAAATTGGTTGGTGGAAACAGATAAATTCGATTTCATCCATTCCAAGCGAGAGACATGGCGTCTATTGCTTCCGCTTAACGTTTTCGTATGGGGCTACATAACAAGGTAGTATCTTGTTGTCGCTCGTTGTGAAAAGGTCAATCTACAGTTCTGGGACTTTATCGAAAATAAAGGAGAATGAGTCTGCGTCTAGGGACAATTCTGTCTCTGTCGGCTTTCGCCCGGATAGAGCATCCGCCATCACATCGCGGAACCTTTGAAAGTGAACTGCATGATAAGTGCCATCTTCTCTTCTTTGCCAAGCGGAAAATGGCTAACATTACGTGGTCGATGTGAGGTGAACTTGAGCCTTGTCGATTAGACATATTACTATCACCTCGTTGTTGAGAGCCAATCAGACGTGGACTGTTCTGCGAGGGGATAGTCTCTTCAATGTCAGGACGACTGTCATAGCCTCTAAGATGTTGATGCTTATCACCACTGATGTTTGTGGTAGTTGCAAGAAAATTGTCTGTGCTAGGCACTTATTCGTTGATCACGGCCTTAATGGCGTGCGCAATCGGGACAGTGTCAACCTTGTTGATCTCTTTGAGTGTTTGATGCGTACCTTCTCCAGACTCCTGGCACATCCTTTGGCTGTGCTTCTAGCATCGGGTCTGTCACTACTGCAAATCAGAGAAAGCGTAGTCCTCTTTCCTATTGGCATTTTGAAATCCTCTTCTGTTATATTAGTCTCTTGACAAATGCTGCTATTTCTCTCCTCTTCTTTGATAGAATGGAGAGGTGGTGTGACTGTAAGTTCCCATGGATTCTTAACCATTGAAACTTTTGAGCTTGAGAAAGGTGAGACTTCTAGTAATTGATCTTGAGACACAGGTGTTCCAGGAACTGGATCACCATTCTGGCCGCTTGCAGACAAGTAGCCTTGGATGCTGCCCGCACCCACCAATCGACCAGTTATGCTATTACCTGTACTCCTTCGGAGCATAGGTGCTGTACGATCGTGTCTGTTAGCTTTGCGAATACCTTTGGGGCTACGTTCAGTCCAAAGGGCATGTCTGCGAAGACAAATTTTGTCTTCTGGAGCCTGAATCCTAGGTAAGAGGAGAGCAGGCGACTGACAGGTATGTGCCAGTAAGCCACTGCCAGGTCAATTGAGACTGTATACGCCACTTTTTGGTAAAAGAGTCCTAATGTGTTGGACTGTAAACATCTGGAACTTATTGTTCTCAATGAACTTGTTGAGTGGACACTGGGTTTTTCCTAGTCTTTCTTGGGAATGCAAAACAGCCTTCCGGAATTTATATGGACTTCGCTTGCCTCATTACCTTCTTGTTCAAGAGTTTTGAGGTACATTCTTCCTATAAGGTGGAAGTGTTGGAAGAATTTGGAAAGGTAAATGTTTGTTCCATTTCCAACTAAGTCCATTCGTAATTTGGCTGTGACCCCAGGGATCTAAGGTCCAATGATCATGAAAGTAGAAAAGTCTACCTCCTACCTGGAACCTCTCATTGTTTAGAGGTTCCTGATGATATGTTTCCATGACCACGTCCTCCTTCACCCTTGGGGATTTCCAGAGGATCCTTTTTTTGGGGCCGTTACCTTTTTAGGGCTGAAAAGTGGTCGAGTGCCTTTCAAAGCCTGGATTAAATACAGGTACCTGGTTATCACCTGATGTGAGACCAGCTGGACTACCATTTGAGGCACTGTGGCCATGGTCACGTTCGGAAATTGTGCCGTTCTAATGATAATTTCCTCTTTGAGGACATGCCCCACTTTCGTAGCCGGTTCCTACTCTCCGTGGTGGGTTTGGTAATAACTTCTTGGACCACTTCTTGTGGGAAAGGGTCTAGGCCCCATATACATGATGAAATCAGTTTTCTGGGGTGTTACTAAAATCCTGCACACATTTCAAAGCAGTTCTAATGAGACAAGGAGGTGATAAGACCATCTTACATCTCCTGTTCCCCTCTCAAAGGATGGTTTGGCAACTTTGGAAGGTTTTTATTTCTCTAGGATTGGATATGGTTTTCCCTCCTCGACTGCTCTCATGATACAGTCTAGGGCATTCCCAGAAAGGGGGAAGGTTCAGGAGGAAGGATAAAAAAAAGATGGGTGCTTCTTGTTTAATACTGAGACTTTGGAGTTATTATATCCGGCCCCTTTCCATGTCTTGGTAAGGATGGCTTGAGCTTTGTCATGTTCGAGGACAATGACTTCCTTTGGTATAGTCTCCTCACGGGATGTATTTCATCTCACAGTCTCGCATAGCAATCTGGGTACGCTGAAAGCTGGGCCAGAGTTGAAGCTCTTCAAGGGGATTGGACCCCAACTTCTAGGAGAGATAAAGCTTCCCATTCAACATGGGTGTCTACTGGATCGGCTCTAGGAGTGTTTCGCTCCAGCCGACATGTCCAGCCAGTTGGGGAGTTGGGGCTGAAGAGGTTGAGGGCATAAGATGATATGCCGGCACAGTGAGCTGAGGAGCCTCAGTCACCGTCAAACTGATCCTTCTTCCTCTGTGGGTGGCTGCAACCCCTCCTTATTTAGGGCCTTCTAGCAGTAGGTCCTGTCCGGTGTCCATGGACACCTCTGACATCCTATCTTGATGAATGTCTAAGCTTTGCTGTGTCTATTGATATTCGTGTCCACTGTCCGTTGGATAGGGAGATGCTGGGCCTGTGCCCGAGGCACAAACGTATTCGATTGAGCCTTAAAGAACCGTAGGCACTACAAAGATTTGTTAGGTAGGTAAGGTCCCGGAGAGTTCTTCTAGAAGCCTCATACTCATCTTTGGTGGGTTTCCCTTGCTGTATCCCTTGACACCGTAGTGTTAAGGACATCTTTTATAAAGCCGTCGGTCAGCAAGATCAGGCGATCGGAGCGACCCTTTGTGTCCCAGAACCTTGGGGATCCAGATACAAAGAAGCAGGGGCATAAAACCTATACATCGTATGTCCACTAAGTCCTTACTCTTGTGGTTGCCGAATACAATTGTACACTTCGCCATTGGCTCCTACCGTAAGAAAGAAAAAGGATAAATGAGTACTATATTGATCATATCATTAATATAATAAATGTTTGTAATACGGGTCCCACTACCTTAGGGATCCGGGTATGATGCAGCAGGGGGCATGAGACCTGCACATCTTGTGCCCACAAAAGTCCCTACTTTTGTGGTTGCAGAACAGGTCTGCACACTTCACATTAGCTTCTTCCTGTTAGGAAAGAATGAGTAAAATGAGTACAGGGTAATTTATCTCACTGATAAATATACACATGTATAAATAGTATGATTTACTATTATCATCATAGCTTAGGATAGTAAGCTAGAAAAGAAGTAGAACAGACATATCTGTGTTTCCCCTCCAGGCAATTGCTGTGACCTAGAGTATTAATATTTTTATTTTCCTTATCAGGGAAATTACAGGGTGGAATAACTCTTTTACGTAGAGTCGGAGTCCTTGGATACTCACACTAACTCCACCACTTGTAAAATATTAATACTGATAGGTAATCATTGGTGTTCCGATGATCTAGGATTCATCAGAATGTTGAAGGAATACTTCACCTCAACATTTTTTAAAACGGTCTCAGCAATGGACTGTGAAAGGATACAGAGGATATGATGGAAAATTCATACTACTGTATCATTATATACTGTAGTTTTCTAACTACTCTATTGTTATACTGCCTGAATACTGGCTACTGTATTGTCTAATACTGTAGTTTTGCCAGTATGCTACTGGGTTAGGCTAGTACCTTGTGGCACTCGCTGACAGAGAGAGAGAAAGAATGGAAAGAAGGACTACCTTAATACTATAGTTAAGTAAAATAATTAGAGGTGTAGGGACTACTGTCTCTACTAATTTCTTTCCAGAATGATGATTCAAATGGAAGGGGAGGAGCTTCCATCCAGCCACAATTTCTGTTCTAGCTGTACTGCTGGTTACAGGTTTTGTGGATGGCATTCCAAGAGAGGACTGAAGAATACTCAAAAGCATAATGGGTTCCCCATCGGCAGCCGTCAGTGATGGCTTAACCTTTCCCGGAGCTTAGCTTCCGTTAGGGAGATGGTAAAAGCGGCAGCCTAACCGCCTATGTAGGAGCTCAGTCGGTAATCTAGTCAGTCCGGCAAGCGGGACGATTGTAAAATACTGGCCACAGGAATCATGACGGTTAGTCCGTCACTAGAGGACAGAAGGGGAATGGAAAGGGTCCAATATCTTACAGAAAAAGGTGAGGGCAGGTATGCCTCCTACTTTCGGCTTTAAATCAAGGAAACATGGTTTCTTATACCAGCGCCGGCTTGGGCGGCAGAGGAATAACGATTCCCCGGCCTGAGACACTGCAGGATATATGACATGTCTTCTTGTCCACAAGCAAGAATGTTGGCGGCAATTATACCATCCACTTTCGGTTGTGGACTAGAGAAGCTGGAATTCCTATGCTGGCAACGATGGAACCGGCTGGGGAATGACTATGCCCCTATCAGTACCGTTGCCGGCAACGAGACCAAACACCCTGAGTTACTGTCGTATTCCAAAGCCAGGATACTCGCCGGAAAAGAAGATCGACACAAAACACTATTCAAGTCAAGCCGGAATACACTATTCGATGGCAATGACAGAAGATAAGGTTGTCGCCGAGTTGGCAGCACTCAGGGGGAAGGAAGGAAGCTGAACTTCCTATGCCAGCCACGATGTAACCGGCAGGGGAATGACTATACCCGTATCAGTACTGTTGTTCGCAACAAGACAGAATACCCTGAGTATCTGTCGTATTTCAAAGCCGGGATACTCACCGGCAAAGAAGATCGACAGAAAAACACTATCCAAGTCAAGCCGGAGTACTCGACTCGATGGCGATGACAGAAGATAGGGTTGTCGCCGTGGCTGGCGGCACTCAGGGCGAAGGAAGTGTTGAACTTTATTTCTCTAAAGGAGAAGCCTATCGAATTATAAAAATAAGTCTAGGAGATATTTATCTAAAACAAAATTGATTAAACGATACAAGAAGTTAAACAGGGAATAACGTTACTAAAGTAAACTAAAACGAATTAGGTTAACCTAACCCGAGTCGAGATCTCGGCTACGCT
>NC_090731.1:176540374-176542874 GCF_036898095.1 Palaemon carinicauda | reverse complement strand
GTGACAATTATGCTGCACTTATACGAAGTCGTTGAAAGAATCCAGACATTAATATATCACAGATATATGGCTTATTTGAATATGAAAAACACGTCTAAATGTGCAAAATTTTATCATTAATCGAATGCCAAGTAACAAACTACCAATTAGCTACGATGGTGAAGATGGGTTAATTTCAATTATAAGTACAAAACACCTGAATTCGACAGGTATAAGTACAGCAGAATTGTCATTGACTTTTATCTTTCTTCGTGGCCAAGTGGTAGTCATTGTCTCTACAAGTTTGCCGGACCAGGGTTCGATTCCCGGTCGGTCACAAGCTCTTGTCTTTGTGTGATTTCGCCTGAGGCTCTGATCTTGAGGTTGTTAAGAAAATCCGGACAATAATGTATCAAAAATATATGGCTTATTTGAATATATATATATATATATATATATATATATATATATATATATATATATATATATATATATATATATATATATATATATATATATATATATATATATATATACACGTCTGTGTGTGTGTGTGTGTGAAGAATTGAGAAATGGAAAAATCGGTCATTGCCGTAATGATGACATACTGAAATCTTGGTACCAGTATCTAAGCCAGATAAACAAAGATATCTAAGTTTATCAGTAAGAAGAACGGAAAAAATATTCCGCATAAATACAATCACGAAGAAAAAACTTGAAATAGGAGACGCTGTTTCTCATTATAGCCACGGTCTATTGATTCAGAACTTAAAGGACATCGTGTAGCATTTGCTATAATGAACTGCTTTCAAATGAGGTTCTTTGTGAGTTGTTCGGCATACATGCATTGAGAATCCATTCATTTAGCTCCTAAACACGGCTCCCCTTCTACCTAGATCTGCATAATTACTGGTTTCACATTCCAATGGATACCATTATCGCCTGCCATTGACTAAAAGGACAATACTCGCTTCAACGGGGAAAGGGAAACGCCATATTCTGTTTTATTTTTTGTTTTCTTACTCAAGAATTTTACTCAGAGGATATCTTACCATCTGAAGAACTATAAGTATATTTAAATTGATTCAAATCCATAAACTGATTATTCGATGATTTATTCTTTTTATGGACGCGCGAGCATAAAAGCTATTAGACTAGAGCCAACATTATCCCTGCGTGTCGTAAGAGGCGAATGAAAGGGACGGGACGAGGGGGCCGGGAACCCCCTCTCTTGTATATAATCCTGCGAGACGTCAACAAAGAGATGGAGTTGGGGGAAGAGTGACTGCTCCCCGCACTCTAGTTTTGGGGTGTTTGAATGTGCGTGGATGTAGTACGATAGAGAGTAAAAGATGTGAGATTGGAAGTATGTTTAGGAATAGAAGGATGGATGTATTGGCTTTGTGTGAGACAAAGATGAAAGGAAAGGGTGAAGTGATGTTTTGTGAAATGTCTGGTAGAGTGTCTGGGATTGAAAGGGGAAGAGCGAGAGAGGGTGTGGCTTTATTGATGAGTTAATGGATGACAGGTAAAGTACTGGAATGGAAGGAGATATCATCTAGGTTAATGTGGGTAAGGGTTAGGTTGGATAGGGAATGTTGGGCGTTTGTCAGTGCGTATAGGCTAGGTAGAGAGAAAAGTGAAGAGGAGCGGAATGAGTTCTGGAATGAATTAACTAGGTGTGTAGAAGGACTGGGAAGAAGGAATTATGTAGTTGTCATGGGTGACTTAAATGCTAGAGTGGGCGCTGGAGAGGTAGAAGGTGTCATTGGGAAGTATAGTGTACCAGGTGAAAATGAGAGTGGTGAGAGACTGGTAGATATGTGTGTTGAACAAGAAATGGTAATAAGTGCTAGCTTTTTCAAAAAGAAAGATAAAAACAAGTATACATGGGTAAGAGTGGCAAATGGAAGAGTAGTAGAAAGGGCATTAATGGATTATGTGTTGATAACTAAAAGAATGTTTAGAAGATTGAAAGACGTGTAAGTGTTTAGTGGTATGGCTAACGGTATGTCTGATCATTTTTTGGTGGAAGGAAAATTAGTTGTAGCAAAAAAGTGGGGGCATAGAATGGGTGGATGTAAAAGGGAGCTAGTGAGGGTTGAAGAGCTAATAAAACCAGGGGTAAAAAGTAAATATCAGGAAAGGTTGAATATGGCATATGACGAAGTGAGAGTAAGAGAAACTTGTAATTTAGAGAAGGAGTGGAAGTTAGTAAAAGAAAATTTTGTTGGGATTGCAAGTGATGTGTGTGGCAAGAAGGTTGTTGGAGGCAGCCTGAGGAAGGGCAGTGAATGGTGGAATGAAGGAGTGAAGGTAAAAGTGGAAGAAAAAAAGAGGGCTTTTGAAGAATGGCTGCAGAGAAATAGTATAGAGAAGTATGAAAAATATGGAGAGAAAAAGGTGGAAGTAAAGCGCAAGGTACGTGAGGCAAAGAGGGCAGCTGACCTGAGGTGGGGTCAGGGATTGGGTCAGTCATATGAAGAGAATAAGAAGAAGTTTTGGAAAGAAGTGAAGAAAG
>NC_090731.1:176517874-176530374 GCF_036898095.1 Palaemon carinicauda | reverse complement strand
TCCTGTACTTCCATAATCTGACTGATATTACTTGAATGTTCATTTACTAAATCCATAATTTGATTGATTGAAGCTAACTAATTCCTTAGTTCTGACATAATCAATTCATCTTCATGAGTCAAGAACTCAATTTTCTTATTTTGATTACTAATCTTAAGACGATTGGAAATTCCTAAACCTAAACTTGCAATAGACCCAAAGATGTTTAATGCAGCAAAAATAAACAGGTTTCGTCTTTCCTTATGTTCGTGCCCTACAGACCACATCAAAAGGTCACGAGCCAAAGATTCTGTCTCGTAAGTCTTATTTTGCAAGTCATCAGATAGCATCTCTGCAACTTTTAGTGTCGATCGAAGCGAACTCTCTGTATTCAAATGAAAATGTCTTCTATGCAACTCATCTAATGAGACAGCAAACCTTGAAATGGCGCTTTTTAACCCTGGATAGGTACGCTCCTCGGACACCCCTTTAAGGGTATACTCGGACGCGCTCGACCCCGACGCCAAAAAAAATTCTTGAAAAATCAGTTTTTGCAGTAACCTCCTTTTTTCTTTTGCCAAAAAAACTTCAATGAATGCTTAAAACAACTGTAAAGATAAATACTACTCATCTGCAGAAAAACTATTTATTATGAATATTTTAAAAAATTAAGTAGAAAAAAAGGACCTTACATAAAAATTCATAAAAAAAAGTTTATACATATATACACAAATCCTTTTAGGAATTGATTCTTGAATATTTAGGACACATCTTTATGTATTTTGGATGAAGTCAGACCCATGGAGGTGAAGATCTGAAATGAGAAAAAAAGGGTAACTTTTTTTGGCCAAAAAAATGTGTCCAAAATTCATGAATTTTTTTGGGTACCCAAATGAAATAGGAAGTGGCTAATTTTTTTAGGGAATAAACATATGTTATCCTAAAATAGAAATATGTAAAAAAATCTTCATTATTTTGTAAATTACATTTATATCAGGGGCAATATCTAAAGGTAATTTTTTGAGTACTTAGAAATTTCGTAAAAAAAATACATATATTTAATATATAATATGATATTTATGCAGGTAAAAATATACCAAAATATCACAAATTCTATAGGGAACAAGAATATATATAGATAGGGCAACTTACGCTTCGGATATGTCCACAAAATGGCCGCCAACCACACTGACTCAGACTCCCTAATCTGCCACTTGAAATGTAGGAAGGGTATGTCAATTTCAAGGTGTTATTTACTAATCTAATTATTCTTGGATATGCATAAAAAATGTATGGTGGGTTGCTGGATAATTGTCGATTATTTTACGACTATAAAATTAAAATTCTGACCCAAAAAATTTTTTTTGAAGGGAAATAAAATCGAAAAAAAAATGTAAAACAATATAATATTTTAGCTAAAAAAATTTGATGATATTCAATCAAAAAAGAAGTAATCAAAATTTTTCCGACAAATAAACATCTAGAGGAATTATTACTCTGTGATAGTTCCTTAGTACGTAGTAATTTTGAAAGAAATGGGAAAAAACGAAAAAGTGGCAATCTCAGGAAAATCGAACACATACCTATATATACGCCATATCTGGCTAAAAATAAAGATAGGCATGGGTAGCCAGATCATCTAGAAACACTTTCCAACACTATAAAAATACAAGTTTTGCGACACTACTTGCCAATTCCTTACGGTACCAAGACTAAGCAAAAAAATGCAAAACAAATAAAAAGGGGCACTCGCGGAAAAATGGCCAAAATTCTAATATACGGCATTTCAGAAAAAAAAAATTCAGCCATGTACTAGGCAAACCATCAAGGCACATTTTCCGACAAATAAACATCTAAATGAATCATTACTCTGTGATAGTTCCTTAGTACGTTGTAATTTTGAAAGAAATGGGAAAAAAACGAAAAAATGGCAATCACCGGAAAATCGAACACATACCTATATATATGCCATATCTGGCTAAAAAAAAGATAGGCATGGGTAGCCAGATCATCTAGAAACACTTTCCAACACTATAAAAATATAAGTTTTGCGACACTACTTGCCAATTCCTTACGGTAACATGACTAAGCAAAAAAATGCAAAACAAATAAAAAGGGGCACTCGCGGAAAAATGGCTAACATTCTAATATACGGCATTTCAGAAAAAAAAAATTGAGCCACGTGCTAGGCAAACCATCAAGGCACATTTTCCGACAAATAATCATCTAAATGAATCATTACTCTGTGATAGTTCCTTAGTACGTAGTAATTTTGAAAGAAATGAGAAAAAACGAGAAAATGGCAATCACAGGAAAATCGAACACATACCTATATATACGCCATATCTGGCTAAAAAAAGATAGGCATGGGTAGCCAGATCATCTAGAAACACTTTCCAACACTATAAAATTATAAGTTTTGCGACACTACTTGCCAATTCCTTACGGTAACATGACTAAGCAGAAAAATGCAAAACAAATAAAAAGGGGCACTCGCGGAAAAATGGCCATTCTAATATACGGCATTTCAGAAAAAAAAAATTCAGCCACGTGCTAGGCAAACCATCAAGGCACATTTTCCGACAAATAAACATCTAAATGAATCATTACTCTGTGATAGTTCCTTAGTATGTAGTAATTTTGAAAGAAATGGGAAAAAACCAAAAAATGGCAATCACAGGAAAATCGAACACATACCTATATATACGCCATATCTGGCTAAAAAAAAAGATAGGCATGGGTAGCCAGATCATCTAGAAACACTTTCCAACACTATAAAAATATAAGTTTTGCCACACTACTTGCCAATTCCTTACGGTAACATGACTGAGCAAAAAAATGCAAAACAAATAAAAAGGGGCACTCGCGGAAAAATGGCTAACATTCTAATATACGGCATTTCAGAAAAAAAAAATTGAGCCACGTGCTAGGCAAACCATCAAGGCACATTTTCCGACAAATAAACATCTAAATGAATCATTACTCTGTGATAGTTCCTTAGTACGTAGTAATTTTGAAAGAAATGAGAAAAAACGAAAAAATGGCAATCACAGGAAAATCGAACACATACCTATATATACGCAATATCTGGCTAAAAAAAAGATAGGCATTGGTAGCCAGATCATCTAGAAACACTTTCCAACACTATAAAATTATATGTTTTGCGACACTACTTGCCAATTCCCTACGGTAACATGACTAAGCAAAAAAATGCAAAACAAATAAAAAGGGTCACTCGCGGAAAAATGGCCATTCTAATATACGGCATTTCAGAAAAAAAAAAATTCAGCCACGTACTAGGCAAACCATCAAGGCACATTTTCCGACAAATAAACATCTAAATGAATCATTACTCTGTGATAGTTCCTTAGTACGTTGTAATTTTGAAAGAAATGGGAAAAAACGAAAAAATGGCAATCACAGGAAAATCGAGCACATACCTATATATACGCCATATCTGGCTAAAAAAAAAAAGATAGGCATGGGTAGCCAGATCATCTAGAAACACTTTCCAACACTATAAAATTATAAGTTTTGCGACACTACTTGCCAATTCCTTACGGTAACATGACTGAGCAAAAAAATGCAAAACAAATAAAAAGGGGCACTCGCGGAAAAATGGCTAACATTCTAATATACGGCATTTCAGAAAAAAAAATTGAGCCACGTGCTAGGCAAACCATCAAGGCACATTTTCCGACAAATAAACATCTAAATGAATCATTACTCTGTGATAGTTCCTTAGTACGTAGTAATTTTGAAAGAAATGAGAAAAAACGAAAAAAGGGCAATCACAGGAAAATCGAACACATACCTATATATACGCCATATCTGGCTAAAAAAAAGATAGGCATGGGTAGCCAGATCATCTAGAAACACTTTCCAACACTATAAAATTATAAGTTTTGCGACACTACTTGCCAATTTCTTACGGTAACATGACTAAGCAAAAAAATGCAAAACAAATAAAAAGGGGCACTCGCGGAAAAATGGCCATTCTAATATACGGCATTTCAGAAAAAAAAAATTCAGCCACGTACTAGGCAAACCATCAAGGCAAATTTTCCGACAAATAAACATCTAAATGAATCATTACTCTGTGATAGTTCCTTAGTACGTTGTAATTTTGAAAGAAATGGGAAAAAACGAAAAAATGGCAATCACAGGAAAATCGATCACATACCTATATATACGCCATATCTGGCTAAAAAAAAAGATAGGCATGGGTAACCAGATCATCTAGAAACACTTTCCAACACTATAAAAATATAAGTTTTGCGACACTACTTGCCAATTCCTTACGGTAACATGACTAAGCAAAAAAATGCAAAACAAATAAAAAGGGGCACTCGCGGAAAAATGCCCAACATTCTAATATACGGCATCTCAGATAAAAAAAAAGACATGCACGTGTTAGCCCAACCATCAAGGCACACTTTCTAACACATAAACATGAAAAAAAAATCAATAATATACGGCAATTCCTTACTACGTAGTAAATTTTTACAAATATTGAAAAAAAAACAGAAATTGGCAACCGCAGTTAAATACCCAATACACCAATAACTACGTCGTATCTGACAAAAACAAAGTCACGCATGGGTAGCCAGATCATCTAGACACACTTTCCAACACTAAAAAAGCAAAAGTTTTACGACACTATTTGGCAATATCTTACGGAAAAATGACTTGGCAAAAAAATGAAAAAAAATGAAAAAGGGGCACTCGCGGTAAAATGGTCCTCGTGTTGATGAACGACATTTTAACTAAAAAAAAAATCATGCACATGGTAGCCAAACAATCCACCAAGACTTTCCACAACTGATAACCTATACAAGTTGCACCATTCTACGACAATTTCCTAATACGTAATAACTTTGATAATTATGCAAATTACCTTAGAAGGGTCAACTCGGTCGCGCTCGACCCCGACGCGTCTCAGAAATCGGGGAAGGAGTAAAGCTACAGCTATGCACATCTGGACACTACTAGAGCGTGTAGGGGAGACACCTACTGCAGGTCGATCACCCACAAATTCAGTCACAGGGGTGAGTCACGTGAGAAAAACCTCTTTTTTTTTGAAGCTCGGGGTCGCGGACGACCCACCGTACCTTTCCAGGGTTAAGCTAGTGACATCATTCTCTGGAAGAAAAATTGCTTGCATATGCACTTCTACAACTACGTTGCTTGATGTAATAAAAACGTCTTCTTGTCTTTCAACTATAGTGCGATATTTAAAATCTATACTTTTAGTTTTAGAGCTTGTCCCACACGAGAAAAATGTGTGAACGAACAATATAACTCCCAACAACAAAAAATTCATCTTGGAAACCTGTAACGAGAAAAATATATGTAATTACTCCTGTATTAAGAAGAAAAATTTTAATCATACAAATAAAAATGTTTCCCTCACTTTTTTCCCTCCCTTTTTTTTTAATTTTTTTTTTATTTCTTATGTGAGCCAATGGTACTATTCTCTCATCCGTGGGTTGGGATACGTTTTGAACTCTAAACCTATTGGCCGTTAATGTTTCCAAAATGTTAAATGGTCCTTCAAACTTAGGTGTTAGTTTATAATTGAGTCCTTTACGTACATTTACCTGTATATATATATATATATATATATATATATATATATATATATATATATATATATATATATATATATATATATATATATATATATATATATATATATATATATATATTATCACCCACGGTATAAGTTTTAGTTGGCTTCGCTATTTTATCATGATTCCTTTTCATTATGATTTGTGATTCTTCTAAATTCTTTCGAAGGATATCATATCGACTTTTGCTTGCATTTATACATTCTTTTAAAGGATTTGATAGATTAGTTGTAGGCGTTAATACATGGAGAAGCGTTCTAACTGGGGTACCATACAATGCTTCATGCGGTGACATTTTAATTGATATATGATATGAATGATTCAGAGTACTCAGTACCGCAGGTATTGCAATATCCCAATGGGGTCTGATCCCCTAGTGTTACTCTCAATATATTTAAAACCTTCCTATTTGCTCTTTCCACTAGGCCATTCGACTCTGGGTGATATATCATGGTATTTATTTTCTCTATGCTAAGGAATTCACACAATGAGGTAAGAAAGTGATTGTTAAATTCACCACCCAAGTCTGAGATTATCATGTGTGGAATTCCATGTTTACAAATGTAACACTCGTAAAACTTCCTAGCGCATTCAATCGCAGTTTTAGTTTTAAGCGTTATTAGTTCTGTATATCGAGTTAAAGCATCTACCATTACGAAGAGGTGCTTATTTCCACTGTCTGACTCGTAAAATCCTGTTAACAAATCTAAATGTATTCTTTCAAAGAGTTGATTGGGCACGGGATAAGCCCCTAGCCCGACAGGTGTTTTCGTATACCCTTTGTTTTCCTGACATGTGCGACAATTAGCTATGTGTCTTTTTATATCTGTAATCATTGTATGCCAATAAAACAATGATTTGGCTTTCTGTGACATTAATAAGAACCCCGGGTGTCCATGTAATGGATTTGTATGCAACCAATTCAGGACAGTGGAAATAAGTGAGATTGGTACTATTACCTGTATCTGCTGCTTATACTTTATATATCCCTTTTCCTTATGATTGCCTTTCAAATCATTTATAATTGTTTCTATTTTCTGATCTTTTCTTTGCTCAGTCTGTAATAATTCAGCGCTCCAGCCTGAATCATCTTGTTCAGATATTGTTTTAACAATAGGCATGGCTGTAGATATATCTATTAATTCAGCTAAAGGCTCCGTATAAGATGACACGGGGTTGCGTGAAAATGCATCCGCAATGATATTTGCTCTCCCAGGTAAATACCCGATTCTTGCGCCAAAATCTTGAATGATCAAATGCCACCGAGTTCGTTTACGGCTGTGGTTGAAGCCTTTAAAGAACTTGGTTAGTGGTTTTTAGTCAGTAAGAACCTTAACGGGATAACCGTATATTATGAACTTAAAATGCACTAGTGAATCAACAATAGCTAGCCCTTCCTTGTCTATTACTGCATACTTACTTTCGGAAGTTCTCAGTTTTCGAGAATAAAAAGCTATCGGGAAAAATTGTTTATCATATTGCTGAAGCAATACCCCTCCTACTCCTAAGTCTGAGGCGTCTGTTGCAATGAAGAATTCCTTACCGAAGTCAGGAAATTTTAAGATAGGAGAACTACACAGTTCATCTTTCAAGGTATTAAACGCCTGTTAATGATGCTCAGACCATATGAAATCTACGCCCTTCTTCGTAAGATCAGTTAAAGGAGCGGCTATTATTGAATAGTTGCGTATAAAACGCCTGTAATATCCACTACAACCCAGAAATTGCCGTATTCCCTTGACATTAGTAGGTATGGGAAAATTACGTATAGCCGACACCTTATCATGGACTACTTTAAGACCTTGGCTTGACACCATGAAACCCAAATATATTAATTCTGTTTTGAAAAATTCACACTTACTAATCTTTACCCTTAAGTTATGTTGTCTTAATCTCTGTAGTACTAGTTCTAACTTACGTAGATGTTCTTCTAAGGGTTGGAAAAGATTACAAGATCGTCCATATAGGCATGGAATATATCCCCTAACAAGTC
Organism: Palaemon carinicauda; assembly: GCF_036898095.1. NCBI lineage: Eukaryota > Metazoa > Arthropoda > Malacostraca > Decapoda > Palaemonidae > Palaemon > Palaemon carinicauda. The sequence continues at coordinate 176,522,772 of NC_090731.1, read as the reverse complement.
TCCAAACACTATGTTAATCATTGCTGCAAATCTACGGGAGCATGCACTGTTTTACTTAATTCGGCCGTGTGTTTCATAGGAAAATTTATTGCCTCACAATGATCTGATAAAACATTATATTGATTATTCAATACTATTGATGTTGACATGAACGACCTTGACCCAACATCACTCTCTTCCCCACTGGAGTTATACCAATCCTAATCCTAAGTCTGAGGCGTCTGTTGCAATGAAGAATTCCTTACCGAAGTCAGGAAATTTTAAGATAGGAGAACTACACAGTTCATCTTTCAAGGTATCAAACGCCTGTTAATGATGCTCAGACCATATGATATCTACGCCCTTCTTCATAAGATCAGTTAAAGGAGCGGCTATTATTGTATAGTTGCGTATAAAACGCCTGTAATATCCACTACAACCCAGAAATTGCCGTATTCCCTTGACATTAGTAGGTATGGGAAAATTACGTATAGCCCACACCTTATCATGGACTACTTTAAGACCTTGGCTTGACACCATGAAACCCAAATATATTAATTCTGTTTTGAAAAATTCACACTTACTAATCTTTACCCTTAAGTTATGTTGTTTTAATCTTTGTAGTACTAGTTCTAACTTACGTAGATGTTCTTCTAAGATGTTGGAAAAGATTACAAGATCGTACATATAGGCATGCAATATATCCCCTAACAAGTCTCCAAACACTATGTTAATCATTCTTGTAAATGTTATGGGAGCACAACGTAAAACAAAAGGCATCCGTAAAAATTCATAATGTCCCCTGGCTCTGCTGAAGGCTGTGTATGGGATACTATCTTCTTCTAATGATATCTTGTGAAAGCCTTTAAGTAAGTCCAAACTGGTGAAATATTTATTCTGACCTAACAAAGATAAAATATCGTCAGTACATGGCACTGGGAATCGATCAGGGATCGTCTCCTCGTTTAGACGACGGAAGTCTACGCAGATACACCATGTTCGATCTTTTTTCGGTACAACTATTAATGGAAAATTATAAGGGCTGTTTGATTTCCTAATGACTCCTTCTTCTAGCATTTTACCTACTTCATCATTTATTTCATTCTGGAATTTCATAGGGAGTCTGTACGAGGGTACATAGATAATTTTCTGCTTGTCCTTTAACCTAATTTGATGCTCGATCACATCTGTTTTTCCTAAGGATCCATCCGTAGTGGAAAAAACATCATGATATTTAGTTAAAAGTCCAAAAATTTTCTGCTGAATTTCTTCGTCTTGAATGTCTTTATTGATTTTATTTTTAATAGATTGCAAAAGGGATTCATCCGCAACTGATCGAGCGTGATTGATTTCAGCAACGGCAAGAATACGATGTTTATAAACTTCTACATCCAAGATATGTTGATTTTTGTGAATTACTAAAGTGTTATTTAAATGATTACAGACTTCAATATTACATTGTTGATTTGAGCCTACTGTATAAATAGCTTGTGTGACAGACAATCCGTTAGTTTTCAAAGTGTCGGAAAGGATTAATATTTCAGATCCCGGTAATGTTTTCTTTATTTGCACTATTAAATTCGAAGGTACGTTTGGCTCGATAGATTGCGTGCAAGATGATATAACGGGTGAACGAGAATTCTGCTGGGTCGCGTATATTATTTCTTTATTAGTGAGACAAGTTACTGGTTCTTCAACGTACGTTATGGTTACATTTGTCGTCTCCTTTTTATCCAAAACTGATTTTAAGGTATTAGAAGACTTATAGAATTTTCCTTTGATATACACGCCGTGCTTGGCAGGGGCTAAGATAATGTTTTGATTTCCCATAGATGAGTATCCTATAATTACAGCTGGATACATATCAATGTTTTGTACAACAACAAATGTATCGGCAAACGTGCGTTTACCGACTTTGAATTGAACACGAGTTATGCCTATGACATTTAATTCATTATTTCCTATACCCGAGAGTCTCACTCCGGATTTTTCTATCGGAAAGTTCGAAAACAACAAATGATGTGTCCTGAAATCCATGATATTACGTGGACTACCAGAGTCAAAAAATAACGTAAAGGATTTGTGTTCTAAATTTACAGCATATAATGTTGGTCGTAACTCATTTTGGCTTATTATTGTATGAATTCGTTGCAAATTTACGGGAGCATGCACTGTTTTACTTAATTCGGCCGTGTGTTTCATAGGAAAATCTATTGCCTCACAATGATCTGATAAAATATTAAATTGATTATTCAATACTATTGATGTTGACATGAATGACTTTGACCCAACATCACTCTCTTCCCCACTGGAGTTAATTATGTGGTATTTGCTTTGGTCTGCACATTCTGAAAATTAGTCTGACCTTGCGAGGTCTGGTTTGACGACCCAGGCTCAGAGTTATACGAAGAAGTGTTTGTTTGTTTCGGATTCTGAACTACATTGACGTTTGGCTGTTTCTTCTTATTGTTAAAATGAGGATTTTTCTTTATATTTCCTTATGGAACTGACTGTGTAATTGACTGTGTATTTCTAGGGTTCTGTTGTGTCTTACGCGAGTAGCACTGACTATATGAATGAGTTTAACTATTATGTATCAAACAGAATTTCGTTCTGCAGTCCGCGATCAAGTGACCTTGACGTTTGCAATTATAACACGTCATTCCTTCAACTTGACTATTATTAACTACATTTACTTGTTGTGGCTTTGTTTCATTCTTTGCAAAAACTTGAATTAACACGGGATCAAGATCAGAACACTTAGACATGTGTTTTTTTATCTGTTTATATACATCCAATTCCGTACTTGCAGGCGTTAACTTTTTATCAAAACACAGCACTAAAGCTTCAGGCAACGTAAGTGTCATGCAAGTTAAATACATTAATCGTAAAAAATCTTTCACGGAGATGTTATCTCTAGTAACCCAAGTGGAATTACCTAAAATATCTTGATATTCATTAAGCCTATCAGCTATGAGAGCTGCACTCTCAATAACATTAAGCCGATTCATAGTGGCTTGATTAAGTGTATTTCTTAAGGTTAATACTACATCCAAGGCTTCTTCACCCCCATAGACCGCGCGTAACCTAACTTTGAAATCATCCCAGGTAACTGCTTCTTGAAATGAAACACCTCTTAAATACGCACTCGCATCCCCCTTTGAAAAATCTATAAAACTTTTAGCTTCTTGTAATTGTACAAAAGGGTCTACGATTTGTTTGGCATTTAAATGGGCATCGACGGATGAAATCCATGATTCCACATTTTGAGGCAAGAACCCATTAACCCGACCCTGAAAAGGAAGGATTGCAGACCTGGCATTTACAAGCGTCACATTCGGGAGAGGATTAATTTGCCCTACGCCACTTTGTCCAGGGATGGGGCTCACAGGGGGCATCATGACTACTGTATTTCTTTTCCTATCTCTTCGACCTCTTGCAATCCTATCAAAATATCTATATGAATACAGACGTCCACTGCGTAAACGCATAAGCACCCAATGATAAAGATTATAACAAAATTCTCCAAAACAATGCTACTAATCCTAAGACATTTCCCGAGAATTTCTGATAGAAAACGGAATTAGCACAAAGAGAGAAAAATTCTAGATGAGAATTCGGAGTTGAACACAGTTTCCTTTAATGAAAGGAAAATAAAAGATTAACAAACCACTCACCCCGGTAATAATCGACTAACGACTCGTGATAACTACACTTCACTGCCTAAACTGAAATGAATAAGAAAATTGTACTTAGCTTTATATGGTTCTGTGTGATGTCGTCATATCCTTTCTCTCTCTTGATGTTTGGGTGAATGTGTCGGTCCGATTCCCTCTCTCTCTCTCTTGATGTTTGGGTGAATGTTTCGGTCCAATTTCCATTGAATGTAGTACTTCCTGGATATGTTTTGTAAGCGTTGAACGTCAGTCCTTGAGTTTCCTAGGATGTTGATTGAAGATCCAGTTCATCAGTTTGTATGTATAACATTTATTAAATGTTTTATTCTTCGATAGGCTATGATACTTAGTCAAAATTGTAGATTCCTTACTGTTGATTTCTTGAAGATCTTTCTCTGGTTTTTACAGCTTTATTGTTGATTTCTTGAAGATCTTCCTCTAATTCTTAGAGTCTTATTGTTAATTTCTTGAAGATCTTAGAGTTTTAGCGCTGCCACCATTTATTAGTGTGCTACTGTTATTAAACACATTGAGTATGTGTTGTTTGAGATGTTGAGTCTTGAAATAAAGTCAAGCATGATAACTTTAAAATGGTTTATTCTCTAAAAACAACAGTGTTAACATCTCCATCACAGGAGTATAGCTGGTTTGGTCGGATGACCAATTCAGGTGAAGTATAGATAAGAACTGCCTAAAATATTGATATCACAGATATCGTATATTTAGTTGTCTCAGCATTTAAACACATTATGTAAACTTTACATTAGTCTAGGAAGACACCTGCATCCGGTGGCGACACAATATTTCACATTTGTGTTTATGCTTCAGAAAAATGTTACATTGCTGAGAGATGCAAAATGCATCCTGTTATGATTTTGTCTGACTACAGCAAATCTCACGCTAGCTTCTTCTTCCACAATGACATATTACGTCATGTGTTTTCAACATGTAATAACTAACATGCCACGAATCTAAGTATCCTCCATAATTATAGACTAGAAGGGCCAAGTGCGTACCTCCTCGGAAGAGATGAGCGTAGGAGGGAGAGGGGTGGTAATATTGCCCGAGGCTCTTACACAGAATTATCCAAATATTTATTCAAATTACTTTCCCCGATCTTAGGATCTATTTCAACCTCTCATATAAAAAATTCTGTTGATCTTTGCGAAAAATTACAAAAAGTTAACTTTACGTCTAGACATAGATTAGTAAGTTTTGATGTAACTTCATTGTTTACCAAAG
>NC_090731.1:176497874-176500374 GCF_036898095.1 Palaemon carinicauda | reverse complement strand
GTTTCCATGGGAATGGCTTCAGGCCAACGAGTGGAGCGGTCGATGACGGTAAACAGGTAACGATGTCCTTGTGATGTGGGTAGGGGGCCTACAACGTCGACGTGAATGTGTGCGAAACGACGCTGAGGTTGAGGAAAGGTGCCCACTCCTGAATCCGTGTGTCGATGTACTTTGGAAGTTTGGCAAGAAGTACAGGCACGGACCCAATCCTTAGCATCCTTAGAAATGCCGTGCCAAATTAACTTTGCCTTCAGCAGCTGTGCAGTAGAACGGCACGAGGGATGTGAAAGGCCGTGGATGAGATCAAACACCTGTCGGCGCATGGGAGCAGGAATCCAAGGTCGCGGTCTACCAGTACTGACGTCACAAAGGAGGGTGGTGTTGGAGTCTTCGAGGGGAAAATCCTCCCAACGGAGGGACGTGCAGGATGTCCTACAAGCTTGATACTCTGGATCCTGTCGTCAGGCTTCAGCCAGGGCGTTGTAATCCAATCCCAGTTGAACGGCAGCCAACGTGTTTCTTGACAGGGCATCGGCAACGGGATTCATTTTCCCAGGGACGTGTTGGAGGGTGCAATTGTATTCATCCACGGCGGAGAGATGTCGGCTTTGACGGGCGGACAAGGCGTCAGACTGTCGAGTGAAGGCGTGCACCAGAGGCATGTGGTCTGTGCGAATGACGAAGGGCGTACCTTCTAAGAAATGGCGAAAGTGACAGACAGCCAAGTGCACCGCCAGCAATTCTCGATCGAAGGTAGATTAACCCGATTCTGCCTTGGACAGTTTTCTGCTGAAGAAGGCCAATGGGCGGGGCGAGCCTTTGACCACTTGCTCGAGTACTGCACCAATAGCGACGTCGCTGGCATCGGTGAAGAGAAGGAGAGGGGCGTGTGGGATAGGAAAAGTGAGAGCCGCAGCAGTTGATAGGGCCTTCTTTGCATTGCAGAAGGCTGCTTCTTGAAGGGGACCCCACTTCAGGTCCTTTGGCTTGCCCTTGAGGGAGGCGTAGAGGGGAGCAAGAGTGGCGGCAATGGCTGGCAGAATACGGTGATAATAGTTGATCATGTCCAAGAATTCCTGCAGAGCTTTGACGGTCGAGGGCCCGGGAAAATTCTGAACGGCTCCTACCTTCTCAGGGAGGGGATGGACTCCTTCAGGAGTGATACGGTGCCCTAAGAACGACACTTCGTTGGCGCCAAAGGTACACTTGTCGTACCGGACTACAAAGCCGTTTTGTTGCAGGCGGTCGAGCGCGATGCGCAGGTGACAGAGGTGTTCCTCTTTTGAGGAGGAGAACACAAGTATGTCGTCCACATAACATACACAGAAAGGGAGGTCCCCTAAGATGCCATCCATGAGACGTTGAAACGTTGCCCCAGCATTACGAAGGCCAAAACAGGAGTAATTGAAGGTGTATGTGCCAAACGGAGTGGTGATGGCGGTCTTGGGGATGTCTTCTGGGTTCATAGGCACCTGATAATACCCCTTCAAGAGGTCGAGCGTAGAGAAAACCTTCGCTTTGTGCAGGTAGGAGGTTACATCGGCAATGTTTTTGGAGGGGGTACTGATCCGGTTCTGTTTGCATGTTCAGGCGCCTGTAATCCCCGCATGAACGGAGGGAGCCGTCTTTCTTCAGAACGATGTGTAAGGGTGACGACCATGGGCTGGAGGCCTTTGGCAAAGGCCCATTTTCTCCATTTCGGCGAACGTCTGTTTGGCGGCTGCCAATCGTTCCGGTGCCAGACGTCTGAATTTTGCGAAGACTGGAGGTCCTGTCGTCTTGATATGGTGATAAATACCGTGCTTGGCAGGAACCGTGGGCGTTTGGCGAAGTTCTGGACGGAAAACTTCCGGGTACGACGTGAGGAGGTGGGCGTAGGCATCCGTGGGTGCGCTGATGTGGAGAGCGAGGTTAGAGGGGGCGGGTTGAAGAGGTGTCGAAAAGTACGAGTCTGCGTTGACCAATCGCCGGTGGGCGACATCGAAAAGAAGGTGGAAATGAGAGAGGAAATCCGCACCGAGGATTGGCTTTGTGACGTCAGCAACGAGAAACTTCCAATTGAATTTACCATTTCCGAACGATAATGTGAGGTTCTCGTAACCGTAGGTGGGTATCGCAGATCCGTTGGCAGCTACCAATCGGACGTCGGCAGATGTAGACAGACTACGTTGTGCCTTGAAGAGTTTCCTTGGCAAAAGAGAACTACAAGCACCCGTGTCTACCAAAAATCGCACGCCCGTTCCTGCATCCTGTAAAAAGAACAGATTAGAAACATGGGAGGCCACCGCCACAAGCGATGGCCTGCTTACACGTTTTTTGGCCACTGACAATCTTTGGCACATTTCTTCACGGTTGCCCCGAATCGGAAGTGGTAGTAGCAAAACTGCGGCAGATGGGAGGTAGTAAGTGGCTGTAGAAGTCGTTCGTTGGGGCGCGAGCGATTGGTGGGAGGTGGGCGGCTGGGTCGCCGCTTCGGCACGTCACGGGGTAGGCATGTATG
>NC_090731.1:176490374-176492874 GCF_036898095.1 Palaemon carinicauda | reverse complement strand
TTGGGAGGGGAGCCTATAGGTATATCTCCTGAGTCATCAGTAACATTTGGCTGGCCCTGCTCGTCCTAGCTTCGATGGAGAGGGTCTTTGGTGCCGATCATATGCACATATGTTCAGTCTCTATGGCATTGTCCTGCTATATAGGGCACTGCCCCGTGCCCATTCATGAGCGATCTTAAAAAACATTAAAAGCGGCTCCAAAACCCGACCAAGTATGCCAACCTAATAGCTGGAACCACGGGATTTCATTACAACTGGAAGTTGTAAGATCTTCGAGAAAATCAAGTGATTTAACTGGGAAAAGGGTGTTTATTTCTAGCATAACGAATTGCTTGATTGGTTAACAGACGTTCAACAGTATCAGATGAAATGGTTGAAGATGGTGCAGTCATTGTTGTTATTATTATCATTATCATTATAAACATGCTTACTTATGTTTTCATTATTATTATTATTATTAATATTATTATTACTATTATTTTTATGATTATTATTATCATTATTATTAATTAGTTATATATGTAAATAATGATTCAAGGAATCGCAGGTAAGCCCGAAACAAATTATACCGTATATTTTCATAACCCAGTGCACCTATCCTCACTTACTGTATGGTAAGATAAAAAGGAAACCTCACATATTTGCTTTAACTGAAAAGAAAAGAATCTTTTGATAACATACTTTTTTTCTTGAAGAAGTTTCAACTTGTAAAATAGTTTATTTTACTATTTTGCTAATGACGTTCACCTGTGAAATGTTTGTTAATCAAAGGCAAGGTTTGGAATTAAGTTCTTTTCTCCCCCTTTAACTTTTTCTTTTATTGATTTGGCATTTGTCAGTAGCGACTAGTACGCAGAAGCAAAATTCCTATTTCACTCGTATAGTATTTAGCCATTATTAATCTAAAAGCATAATTCAAACATATCTAATTAGTATTCCCGTAAATAACCGTTGTCTCTGTACTAGAAAAAAAGGGGTAAGGAAATGTATAGTTACATTCATAGATTTACGCCAATATATAAATAGTAGCTAGATCACACTATGTAATACTAAAGCTAGTTGTGAATTATATTGAATATAAGGCAGTGATCAAAATTATTATTGTGTATAATAGAGCTCGTTCTGGAACACTATGAATAACATCGACAAACATGTGGCATTAGATATCACTAACTTCAGCAGGATGCTTTCTTTCACGTGAATATTCTCTCGAGTTGCCCAACCACGTAAAAATTCTGCAAAATTTTAATATTGTCTTTACAGCGAATTGGAAACCCGAGAGAGAGAGAGAGAGAGAGAGAGAGAGAGAGAGAGAGAGAGAGAGAGAGAGAGAGAGAGAGAGAGAGAGAGAGAGAGAGAGAGAGATTGCTAATTGCTGAGGATGCAGCAAATAATCGTCATGTCTGAGACTCTTTGGGGCTGGTGTCAGCTTCTTCACCTGTCGCTAAGGAGGGTACCTTTTTCTTTCTTTTTTCAATAAATATAAAGTTTCCTGCCGCCATAGAAGAGCAAGAATTTCCACCCAAATGTTAAAACCCAACAGACCAAAGGCTAAAGTTCGATTATGGGTCGAGTGATAAGAAAAGCCCCCAGAACTATTAACTATGACCATCAAAAAAATATTTAATCCCCCCCAACCCCCAAACGCCCCTCCCAAGCCTACTTTTCCGGTCCCTGCGGCAGATTTATTTCACAAATTTTCTTTGGGATTGGAAAAATCAATTTCAAATGTGAATAGTCTCCAGGTTCTAATGTAACTTTCAGTATCATATTATATGTATTGCTAAAAACTTGTAAATGTAAAAGCCCCATTGTCAAAAATTTAAAAGAAAATGATAAGAGAATAATTATACTCATAACTTAAATACTTTTAAAATTTTCTTTGAAAAATACTTGCTTTGCCATATTCTATTTTTATGTAAATACATTTTTGAAGGGTGATTTCATTTCTTTTTTCAGTACCGGGGTATAAAATGCCATCACAAAATCAAAGATCTTCACATACATCTACGTTTACGATCACAGGTTTGATAGCATTAGTGTCATATAATAAAGATTCTAGTTCTGGACTTTCTGAGACATGGCTCATAAAAAGTGATATCAGACGCATGAAGAAGTTTTGACTTTCTATTACTTCCCACAAAAATTTCTTGCGATACAAGCAGTCTTAAGGAGACTTCACGTAATAGTATTAGCTAGGAAACTATTAGTGCAAATTGCTACCCTTTTATGTATGCATTATTAACGGGGTTAATGTTTGCAAGAGGAGGGGTCGAAAGTAAAAATACGTTATAATATGTGAATTATCAGACTAAAGTATAATTTTTTAAATATTAATTTATTATTCAAGTCGACATACCGACCAAATTATATATATATATATATATATATATATATATATATATATATATATATATATATATATATATATATATATATATATATATATATATATATATATATATATATTGTCGAGGGTGCTTGTTATAAGAATTCTACC
>NC_090731.1:176480374-176482874 GCF_036898095.1 Palaemon carinicauda | reverse complement strand
TGATTTTTGTTTACCAAATTTCAAACCAAGTTTTAGTAATTCTTATTTGCCACTAAAAATTCTTTTTGGACGACTTCGGTCGTTACAACTCCCGGGTTACTTACCTGGTTTACAGAGAGACTTTCAAAGCATTGCTCACAAAACTTTCTCTAAATTATGTAATAACTGGTTTCCTTTCTTTCGTAAAGATAATTATATATTACTAAAAACCTTGTCCAATAACCCAGACATTGTCATAACCAGACAGGTTAATCGGGAGGGGCACGGTGATAATAAACAAAAATGACTATGTACAGCAAATGGATGATATTCTCAAAGATACCACTAAATTTGTTGAAATGGGTGTTCCAACATATCAACCTATATTTAAGGTGGAGGATAAAATCAATAGATTACTCAAAAGTCTCAAAGATCAGAACATTATAACTGAAAGCACTTACCAAGAATTATTTTGTTCAGATTCATCCTATGGTGTGTTATATGGACTTCCTAAAATTCATAAAGATGGTGTTCCTTTAGGACCAATTTAGGCGGCATACAATACCCCAAATTACCAGATAGCTAAATTCTTGGTACCATTGCTACAACCATTTGCAAATAATGAATACGTTTTACTCAATTCTGCTAACCTTGTACCTCATATTCTATCACTGGATGTTGACTTATATATGGTGAGTTTGGATGTCCCATCTCTTTTTTACGAACCTACCGTTGCAGGCGACAGTAGACATCATTTTAGATAAGATCTTTTACGAGGAAAATATTTTATATCATAGTTTTAATAAGGATAATTTCAAGAAACTTCTAGAAATTGCAGGGCAGGACACTAACTTTATTTTTAACAATAAAGTTTTAAAACAAGTTGATGGTGTTTCGATTGGGTCTCCACTTGGCCCAGTTATGGCTAACGCTTATATGTGATCTTTCAAGAAACAGATGCTGGATGGATGTCCCTTATCATATCGCCCTCTCTTTTATAGGCGATATGTAGATGACACTATTGCTCTATTTAGGTCCCGAGAAGCAGCTGAAGCTTTCATGCAGTATATCAATGGCCTATATCCTAATATTAATTTCTCAATGGAGCATGAACAAGACAACCATCTTGCTTTTTTAGATGTTTTAATGACTAGGACAGGACATGATTTTAATACGAGCGTCTTTAGAAAAAAGACGTTCACGGGTGAAGATACAAACTTCCATAGCAGTGGTTCCATGATATTCAAATTAAATAGTATTTCCACGCTGTTACACCGTGCTTATACGTTATCTTCCAACTGGCATAACTTCCATAGCGAAATCCAATTTTTACTTCATTTTTTTAAAACAATTCGTATCCTCCAGCCTTACTCTTGAAATATGTCAATAACTTTTTAAATGATAAATTTCAGCCACGTCAACTTGTACCGAACGTGCCTAAATTATTAATATATGCTTCTATACCTTTAATTCATTCTAACACATTTAAGGTGCAAATACAAAAAGTCATTCAAAAACATTTACGGCTGTGAATCTTAAGTTAATAGAAAAAAATCCTAAAACTTTGGGTTCTTTGTTCTCCCACAAAGATAAACTTCCGACTTTGATGCGGTCTTTGGTAGTATATTGCTTTACTTGTCCGAATTATAAGATCGAGAAACACGTGGGAGCCACCAAAAGATTGCTCAAAATCAGAATCGATTCTCATCTCGGAATCAGTCACCGTACGGGATGTGCTTTGAAAACGAAAGAATTTTCCAACATACTAGAATATTGTATTAATGTGAAACATCATTTTCATATAAGGATTTTCGCATTGTCACCCAAACGCCCAATGACTATTATCTCTCTGTTATGGAGTCGTTAACAATCAAACCGCTTGTGTCCTCATTAAATGGTCAGACTTCTTCCACAGTTCTATATTTAGCATAGTTGATGTCCACCTTTCCAAACCAGACAACGTCACTTAGTTTTTTAGCGCCATAGAGATAGGTACTAAATTGAGCATTCTTCACTTTTTAATTTTATTTATATTTTTTTAGTTAATTTTTTAAATTATTATACTCAACTTTTACGTTGTTCTATTTATATTAATATTAATACAGAGTTTTTAATTTGTATATTTTTTATATTTTACAGCCCTGATGATGAGACCCAAAGTCTCGAAAATTTGGAAAATAAATGTATGATGCTACGCTGGCTTATCTCCATCCTATTTATATTAAATCTAAGGCGTTCAAGATGCCCCAACCTTCTTATATCTATATACTTACATATATATGTATACATATATATATATATATATATATATATATATATATATATATATATATATATATATATATATATATATATATATATATATATATATATATATATATAATATGTAAATATAAATATAAATATAAATATATATATATATATATATATATATATATATATATATATATATATATATATATATATATATATATATATATATATATATTTATAATCATCTCCTCCTACGCCTAATGACGCA
>NC_090731.1:176470374-176475374 GCF_036898095.1 Palaemon carinicauda | reverse complement strand
TCACAGTTTTGTATGAGACGTTCAAGTTTACGATCGAGTCCGCTCTTCAAACGACGACACTGGTTTCTCAGTTTATCATAACAATAATCAAGTAACTGTGGTTTCCAATCAGACGTGATGGCTTGATTAAAACTATATCTTTTGGATCTTAGGAGTCTGAAATTTGTTTCAACATCCACTTTTGTTAACTCAATGTATTTCTGCAGAATAAGTCGTTGATATTCCTCAAATGGTTTGTCTGAAAGATGGCGATGTTTCTTTGATAAAAAAGATCTAGGCATGACATGTTCATTCAAACACTTACGTAAAAATTCAAGTTGCAACTTCAGCTTGTGGGCTTTGATAAGAGAAGAACGGAATCCAGTCACAAAAGGTAGTAGTGACGGGTAGAGTATCCGAAAGGTAGCAAAAATCGTGAAGAGTCGCCTGGCATCCATAATGCTTTACTGCCACAAGAATCACGTGACTTGGTATACGCAAAAGCCAGTAGGATATAATAAAAAAGCTTTAGTACCAAGCGCTTTCGTGCATTTTAATACACTTCTTCAGGGTACAATAAAAAGTGAAACATAGTTGAAGGACGTCAATAAGTAAAATAGGATAAAAACAAAAAAACTAAAAATTTTTGAACAGTAGAGAAATGATAGAAAAACATAGTCAGCTAACTAGCATTGTCAAACAATCAAACAACCCACAGCCAAAATTTGTACTTGAACGCAAACTGGTCATAAACACAAAAAAAGGGTAAACACAAATTATATAATTCTGAATTGTTGAACAATATTGGTCATGAGGAAATTATCTAATTTATATAAACCAGCACTAATATTAAAAACACAATCCGACTTTATCTTTATAATACTTGATTCTATAATATTTCTCTTCACAATATCTTTACAAAATAGCAGCTCTTTAGAGTTCTTCCAGTCTATCAAATGATTATATTCATTCATGTGAACGAATAGTGCGTTAGACATATTACCAACTCGAACGCAGTATTTATGTTGATTTATCCTTGTTGCCAGCATTTTACCACTTTGCCCAATATATTCCAAATTACAACCACTACATGGAATTTCATATATGCAGCCTACACTATTACACGGAGAGTTCTTTATCAAAATACACTTTATAGTAGAAGAATTTCTAAAAACAACATTAACCTTAAAACATCTTAAAATTTTTGGTGAGATATGGTTGGTATAAAAAAAAGGTTTCATTCACCAGTATTTGATTTCATGGTATATGCCATTGCTATTCATATCTCCTTGTCCTGATTGAGGCTTCTCCATTCTTTCAACCTACGCTGCTACTTATCTGACTAATAGAATTGGCCGAGCTTTCATTTCTGATTATTACAGGGCAGCGAGACTTTTTACTTTATTCCTTAAACATTTCTCTATGGTTAGTAATGCATCCGTTGGAAAGACACCCGCTGCATCATTGATCTTGTCACATCATTTATCTATTGCAACTTTCATCACCTGATGCAACTTACCGCCTAGAACACTGGAGAGAAGTACGAGTATATCACTGCTCACCTAGTGAGGCTATCCAGAGCCCATGTGAGTCTCTTCCAAACAGAACAAACCTTTGTAGATTGGGTTATTATTAATCGAGCAAGAGATATAGTTGGAAAGATTGGAGACAACCTCCATAAGTGGAATCTCGTCCCCCTTTTGAGTGGCCATGTGGTCGTCCCAATCAGACAATGGACCACATACTTCATGAGTGTGAATAGGGGCCAATCGTTACAGATCAGGACCTCTGCGAATGTAATCAGATGGTTAAAAAATTATGATTAAGAGGTTATTAGAATTATCAGATTCTATTTCTAGCTCATAACAACATATGGATGCTAGTATTGGAAGAACCAAAACCTTTGCAATCACTCCCCACAAATCACTCTAAAAAAAGACTCCGTCCCGCTCCCAACCTTATCCCAGCCCCACCTCTACAACCAAGTCTATTAAGGGAATGATGCAAGAATGCTGATCGTAAGATCACCTCATCCACCTAAGTGAAGGAAAATGGCGTTTAAAAAAAAGAAAAAAAAGAAAAAAAAAAGGGAGTTTGATGTTAGTGGCAACTAGTGGAAAAGTATGTATTGAAACTTTGTTAATATCATCATACTTTTATGGTGGGTGAAAAAACGAATGATTTCTTTCCTTTTTATTTCCAAGTTCAAGTCCTTGGCGAGAAGACACTTTCTCCGTCTAATCAGGATATAATGTTGGTGCGATAGGATACGATGGTGATGCAATATTCTTGGTTTTTGTGGATATTAGGTGTACTGCTATATGGCTCAAAAGCTGCAATATAAATCAGGGATCTTGTTTTTACTTGCTCACAGAAAAAGAAAGTTATTCATGCAATAAGATACATGGTGATATCTAATTACATTTTAATTTTCCTGTTGAATTTGTAAAAACAATAATTAAGGGACCAGTATGTCTTGAAAGTAGAATTCTTTATTTAGATTGTTGCAGCATTACCTTAAATGTAAATTTTGTAGTCATTTTAATTTCTCTTTTTAAAACTTAAAATTTTGGAAAACTGTCGATTTTATTCGATGACCATACTAAAAAAAGAAAAGAAAGAAAAAAGAAAACGATATTTATTATCACTCATGCCATAAAAAAAGAGTTTTCTTGATATATTCTGTTGGTTAAATAAAGCTCCCTGAAAAGTATAATGAAATTGATTTTATCAAGAGATATACCCTACCTATCAATATTTTCTTCTTTACTTTAGCAAAAGGTACATGAAAAATTTCACGGGATACTGGTGAAAATATACTGCCTAACACATCCATGCCCTATAAGATGAACAAGGAAACTTGAACGGGCATCCGGTTAAACGCATACCTTCGCCTATGTCATGTTGTGTATCACAAGTTAATTAATTGAATTATGCAAATTTTGACACTAGTTTCATGCAATGAGGATAAAAATTTACCACGATATAGATGAAATAGGTGTTATACCTTTTTTTCCTTGCCCTTGACCTTTAGTCAAATCACTTCTTAAATCGACTCAAATTGTTCTGTGATCATGGCCAATCATCCCGCCAAACTTCATGAGATTGGGTCAAATGGTTTTCGAGTTATGCGAATCACAAACACCCTGACATGCATATAAACAGATCGATACAGAAACAAGGGTGACGGCAGCAGTATATTCAGTTTGTATATCACAAGATAAGAAACGGAACTATGCACATTTTGGTACCAGATTCGTGCAAATAGGATAAAAATTGAAGACAATATAGCAAAAAAACGTGATTTTCACCTTTTCATCACTTGCAATCGGTAGAGCGCAAACCTTCCCCTATATCCTGTTGTATATTTCAAGAAAGGCAATTGAATTATCTACATTTTGGCACTTCCTTCTTGCAAATCAGATAAAAAAAAATTACCACGATGTAGCAGTAAGACGTTTTTTACCTTTTCGTGACTTAACCTTGACTGTTTGGCTCAGTCACTCCCTAAATCTAATCAAATCGCATTTTGAACATGGGCAATCTGGCCACTAAATTTCATGAGATTCGGTCAAATATTTTGTGTGTGTGTGTGTGTGTGTGTGTGTGTGTGTGTGTGTGTGTGTGACCCGGGCCTTTGCTTGAACCGAATCACTCCTAAAATCTAAGAAAAAATTTCCTTGGATATCGGCCAGTCATCCCACCATATTTCATCAGATTCGGTAAAGTATTTTTTGGGTTATGCAAATCACAAGCACCACACAGACAGACATACTAACATACGCCTATGAAAACATAACCTTTACCGGAACTAAGTTTTTGAATAAAAAAGAAACCAACGCTTTTATATCTATCAGCATCTAAATTTCCTACCTGTGAAATTGAAAATAAATTTAGATTCATGATTCGAAGAGTATTGCTCATATGACTTTCTGAAGAACTAAAGAATATATAATTTTGTACCGTGTAAAATTTCCATATGTTGCAAATGTTTTTCCATGAACATTCTATTTTTGGTAAAATCAAACCATCAACGTCTCTTCAGTGGATAGAAAAATGTCAAGGGATGTCAGGCATCGTTATTCACCTCCGCTGCTCTTGTCAATCCACCGACAGGCGACATGTACTCTGAACAAAAGAACCAATTACGAAAGCTCCCTCTACACATACGACTGAATATTTCAACTTTTCTATTCAAGGATAGCGAAACTATTTTCCATTTAGTTTTCTTTCACAGCTCTCATAGTTATTTTGAGATTTTTGTATACATCATAGAGTTATGACGATCAAGAGCAAGAGCTATCGACGAATGGTAATAATAAATAGATGATTATTTTGAAACGCATATATGCATCAGAGAATTATGAAAGACATGAGTAAGTGTGACTCACAAATAATAATAATAATAAATAGAGGAGGATAATGGTTAACGAAACTCAAATCTTGTCCAATGAAAAATGTGGAAACTTAGTAAGGGGTTTTAAAGATATGAAATATACAGGCAGTGAATAATGAATCTAGTAGGATGAGATATGGCAATTATCCTCCATTATTCTTGCTCGACAACATAGTTCTGCTCAATTCCTTGCTATAGGTGATTGTTTAATAAAAATCTTTAAAGAATTATTATTATTATTATTATTATTATTATTATTATTATTATTATTATTATTTTTAGCCAAGCTCAAGATCAGTGATGAAAGAAAAAAAGAATATATGTGAACTACAAGAGAAGTAATGAACAACTGAAATAACATATTTCAAGAAAAGTAAAAACATTAAAATAGATCTTCCATAAATAAACTATAAAAAGAGACTAAAGTCATCCTATTCAATATAAAAGCATCTGCTGCAATTGCTCATTGAAATGAAATCTCCTCTTTCTTTTTGATAGATTCATATTCTCTGATTGATGGTGAGAAATTATGAAATTTTCTTTCAGACGGAATTAGATTCATGGAATTTGTGTCAGGTGATTCTTTGTGGGACTGGGGAGGCTATTTGCCTCTTCTACTGCTCTA
>NC_090731.1:176460374-176465374 GCF_036898095.1 Palaemon carinicauda | reverse complement strand
CTCATCTGATGAGAGTGACCTCCCCAGCCTTTCTTTGAGGCGTCTGTGTGGATAGTTACTGACGGGGGAGGAGGTTGAAAAATATTGATTTCTTCAATTGTTTGGCATTGGACCATGTCTTGAGAAGCGTTCGCAGTCGAGTCGGTAGTGGTCTTATTAGATCTCTTCACGCGTTTGATGCGTATTTTCTCCAGACTCCTGTTGCATCCTTAAGCTGTGCTCTTAGCACTGGATCTGTTATCGAAGCAAACTGTAGAGAGCCCAACACTCTCTCCTGTTCGCGTCTTGATATCCATTTGGATTTCAATAGTCTCTTGACAGATCCTTCTATTTCTTTCCTCTTCTTACCATAAATGGAAAGTCGATGTGACTCCAAATTCCAGTGGATTCCCAACCACTGAAATTTTTGAGCTGGAGAAAGTCGAGACTTTTTGATGTTGATCTTGAATCCCAGATGTTCCAGGAACTGCTATTACTATCTTAGAAGCTTGCATGCATTCTGTCCTGGATGCTGCCCCCACCAGCCAGTCATCCAAGAAGGCTACTACTTGGACCCCCTTTAGGCGTAATTGATGGACGGCTGCGTTCGCGAGCTTCGTGAAAATTCTTGGGGCTATGTTTAGCCCGAAAGGCATGGCTCTGAAGGCGTAAAGTTTTCTATGTAACTTGAAGCCTATGTAGGAGGAGAGGTGACGATTAATTGGAACATGCTAATAAGCCTTAGACACGTATATAGAGACAATATATGCCCTTTTGGGCAGTAGGGTCCTTATGTGTTGAAGCGTGACCATTCTGAACATGTAGTTCACTATGAACTTATTGAGTGGCGACAAGTCTAGAATGACTCTGGGTTTTTCTGAGTCCTTCTTTGGAACACAAAACAGCCTTCCTTGGAATTTTATGGACTTAACTTTCCAGATTACTCTTTTCTCTAAGAGTTCTCGGACATATTATTCCAGAACGGGGGATGAGTGTTGGAAGAATTGAGGGAATTAAGGTTGAGGACTGCTCCAGCTAAAACCTAGTCCATTTTTAATTAGGCTGTGGGCCCAGGGATCGAAGGTCCAGCGATCCCTAAATAGCTGTAGTCTCCCTCCTACTAGGAGTATCTTACTTCTGCTGTTGTGGACCTGAGGCCTTACCTCCTTGACCGTGTCCTCCCCTGTATCCCCTACCTCTTGAAGGGCGACTAGAAGAACCTCTGGCTATTCCTCTAGCTCTCGAACGAAAGGAAGAAGTCTGCCTTTCGAAGGCTGGGTTGTAAACTGGCGACTGTGTCGCCACTTGTTGAGGTACCAGCTGGTACGTGGTTGGAGGTTGTGCCACTATCTGAGGCACCGTGGTCATAGGAAGTTGTTGTTGATCTTGCTGTCAGTAGGGTTTATTCGGCCGAGAGGATGGCCTAGGCCTTTTTGTCTTCCTCTTGGGTTTGGGACCCTCATCCGGAGAAGACTTCCTCTTAAGATCTATGCCCTACTTTTTGAGAAGGTTCCTATTCTCTGTGGCGGCCTTGTCTACTACCTCTTTAACCACTTCATTGGGAAAGAGGTCTTTACCCCAAATACGAGAGGAGATCAGTTTCCTCTGTTCGTGCCTCACCGCAGCCGAGGCGAACACGAACTCTCTACAGGCTCTCCTTGCTTTAATAAAGCTATAGAGATCCTTCGTAACTGTGGCCAGATGGGTTTCGGCCACAACCATGAACATGTCCTGATTATTGGGGTCACTTGCCATCGTTTCTAGTGTCGTTTGCAACGACCTCAATGCCGCAAGTTTTTCCTTTGTCTCTTGCTCTCTATGCAAGAGAACCTCCGACAGTTTTGGACTGCCTCACCGAATTGGCGTTCAGCAATATCCGCTTCCAGCTTCCCGACTAAGAAGGTAAGGTGTACGCCCTTCCAGTCTTCTTGGTCCAAGGGCAAGGTCAGAGATAACGGCTTCCATTCCTCCAAGGAGGGGCATGGTTTCCCTGCCTCCACCGCCTTTAAGGCTGCCCTATATCCCTTTTCCAAGAAGGGGAAGGCTCTGGTAGGTAAGGCCACAAAGGAGGGAAGCTTCTTACTCAAGGCGGGCACCTTTGAGTTAGTGAAGCCCCTCTCTTTCATCGAGCTCGCTAGTAACGTCTGAGCTTTACTATGGTAAAAAAAACTATGACCTCCTTCGGCTCCGTCTCCTCCTTTGAGGCTGGCTCCTTCCTAAGACGGACATGCACTCCTGATAGGAATCTTTGTTGGGCCAAAATTCCCCTTGTTCACGGGGCTTTGCTCCAAACTTTTCTGAGATCACGATCTTCCCGGTTGTCATTGGCATGTGTTCGGCATACCTCCAAGGATTGGTATCCGAGCACAAAGTAAGATCCTTCACGCTGAGCCGGTTCTGGGCCCCACGTGATGCTGCAAGTCTATGTATCTCCAGTTTCATTGCAGCTTCCTTCTCATCATTTTTCCTTCAAATTTGTTGGATCATCTCAACAATGGAAGAAAGAGTCCTTCTCAGTTCATCTGGAATAGCAGACGATGTAGAAGGAACAGGTTCTGGGTCCGGAACCGATGTAACCAACACTTCGTCGATTTCTTCCTCTTCTACTTGAGGAGCCTGGAACAGCTCCTCCTCCTGACCTTCTCCTAGAAGGTCCTTCTCAGTAGAATCCGACACCTCCGACATCCTATTGTCCGATTGCATGTCTTGAAGGGCGGCCGAGACTTCAGAATCTACCGTATTCTGGGCAGTTGGTATCTCCACCTGAGGCTGGGGGATGATTGCATCCGCCGATGCTTTGGGGAAAAGGTAGGGCCCTCATCTTCTCATTTGGAAGGTAGGGGCCTGAGGTGTTTTTCTGAAAACCCCTCACCCAGGATCGTAACGTTTCCCTGGCAGCATCCCTTGACTCCATCGACTAAGGGTCGTCAAAAGCCTCGGTAATCAGGTTAGAACAAACTGTACAAACCTGAGGGTCCCAATACCGGAGATCACCTTTGGAGGCTGCGCATGCTGCGTGCCTTCTTCAAAGTTGATGTCCACAGAAGTTCTTACTGCGCACATTACAGAACACACTCCCGCACTTCGGATGGTCCTCCTGTAAAGAGAAGAAAAATCCATGAGTAAGCCTTCACTTATACTGAGACATTTAGCTTATATAGAAAAGCTATAAAAGAAAGTAGGAAAGACACATACTTGTATATCCTCTCCAGTCAATTGGTGAAACCTCCCGAGATATTAAAACTAAGTTTAATTCTATTCCAGAATACCTTATGTAATTTCCTAAACGGAAATTTAAGGTGTAGTTCACACCTTGAGATAAAGTTTTAATATATGGGATAGAAAGAATACAGAAAGAACTTACTTTCTATATATTGAATGGTCTCAACAAAATACTGTACAAGATAACATTAAGTATGATGAAGAACTTTATTGTTATAACAAGCTCTGTACAGTAGTTTCTGCTAATGCAGTGTGTACTACACTACAAATATAGCAACTACTGTACATCGCATGCTGTTGTGCCGGCTAGCACGTGCCGGTACGTGCCGGCCAGCATCTACCCCTGTATAGTTCAAAGATATACTATCTTTTACCAATAGGCGGCAGCCCACTGATTCGTGACTGTGTGCCGGCCGGCAATCATTGCCAGCCGATGGCTGAAAACACTAATACCCTTCTGCCGGCAGCTAATCATAGTGTCCAGCAGATTCGGGGTTGCGTTTCCGCTGCCGGCAGGCAAAGGTAATAATACCAATGCCTGCCGACAGTAGCCAAGAACCGGAAAACTTTCACCTGCCTGGCTGTTGGATGTTAAGCCAGCAGCCGTGTTAGGGGTGCAACACAATAGTCTGAGAAACAGTATGGATGTAAGGTTATAAGGCGGCATTGCCATACGATCTTCCATCCAGAAAAAGTGAACTTATGGAAGGGGAGAATGTAGCATTCAGGCTTCCAAAGAATCCATAGCCTGCCGGGCTTTACAGGCAGACATAGAAGGGAGACCAAGGGAGGTATGGGGTTCACTCCGCAAAGAACAAAGGGTCTCTGCCGGCCGACACATAATGCCAGCCGGCAGAGAGCTGTGCTGGTCCTCCATCCTAACCTACACTAGGTACGGAAGTAGGACTGCAGCCAAAAGAAAATAAAAGAAAGAGAGGTGGGAAAGGGATAAGGGTCCTATAGACTTCGTTCTGGCAAGAGACACACCCAGCAGTTAGGGAAGCTCATCCTAACCTAGAGTTGTCTATTAGGGAGGAAGACTGGCCATACTTGCTATCCTCCTCCCAACCAGAACAAAGTTAGGTGAAATTATTTCGCCGGGTAACAGAGAAAACTCATTCTTTAGCCCGAGAAAAACAACACAGGACAGTCTGCTAGGCCACTAGAGGAAAGAATCATCTCTTACAGAATCCTTCCGACATGGACTAGGGAAAAAAAGCTTCCTGTGTCCGCCCCTAACCTAGCAAAGGAGACTCATTTTCTATGCTAGGAATAAGCAGACCACAGACTAGAAACTCTGATGTTCTGCCCTAACCCAAAAAAACCAGACACTCTGGTTATCAGGTCAGGACAGACATATCCTAGAATAGTTATACCTGAATTATTTTACAGAGGGAGAGAGGGATTGAAATTAGCCTCCGGAGGAGAAAAGAACAATCAGGGATGTGCGAAAGTATACTACTGTACCTAGATTACTAGATTAGGTAAGGTGAGAATCGATTACCTAATTCACCAAAACTCTCTCGTATACAATCTTGGAAAGAACATTAAAAAATATCTTACATGTATAAAATATTTTCCTATAGCTTCAATAATATAACACTCGGAAAAACTTATATCATGTATGAAAGTACTAGGGCCAGACACCTAGGCTACTAAGCCTCGCGAAGGGCAAGATCGGTTACCTAAATCACCGAACTAAAATCTTACGGTATAATATAAGCATTCCTAGAGGAGCTAAATAGCTAGATTATTAAAGCATAACAAACTGGGAACGTCGCTCTAGCTAACTAAATGAC
>NC_090731.1:176422874-176445374 GCF_036898095.1 Palaemon carinicauda | reverse complement strand
TCACCACATACTGCTTCAGATCATGGACTTGCTTAGCATAGTGTTTGTAGAACACTCTGGATGATTCTCACCCAGTATATGTGCGAGGACATTAGAAGTCCAAACCATTGACTGTCTATAACAGTAATTAGGGGGCAGGTTTTAATACAATACCTGCCGCCAATACATACTGTTTCAGTTCATGTACCTGTTTAGCATAGTGTTTGTAAAACACTCTGGATGATTTCCACCCAGTGTATGAACTAAAACGCTCAAAGTCCATATACTGAAAGAAGTTCAGTGATGAAGCAATATTTCTTGGATCATGACCTGCGGGAGTACTGTCAGGATCCGCTCTACTAATAAAGTAGGTGAGCTTCGCCCTTAGTTGTTTTAGGGATAAGTTTGATCCAGAGGTTTCTCCTTTAAAGAGCTGTCCTCCCCTGAAGTGTGAAGTTCTACGAAGATAGACCTTTAGACACTCTACCGGACATAGAGAGACATCTTCCTTCAGAGGGCAGATTCTCCAGGGACCCCACCTTTTAGTGGGTAGCTCATTCTTAGTGAGAAAGGATGGATCAGGGAAGAGATTCAGTTCTCCTGTTTCTGAGAACTAAATGTGGCCCTCATCCCTAGAAACGGCCACTATTTCACTAACTCTAGCCCCTGAGGCTATAGTGAACAGAAAAATAACCTTTTGGGTTAGATCCTTAAGCGAACAATCTTCATTGTTCAAGGATGAGGCATAATGTAGGACCTTGTCCAAAGACCAAGAGATGGGCTTTGGTGGTGCAGCAGGCCTAAGGCTCGCACCTGCCTTCGGGATCTTATTAAAGATCTCATTCGCCAAGTCCACTTGAAAGGCATATAGAAGAGGTCTAGTCAAGGCTGACTTGCACGTAGTTATCGTGTTGGCCGCCACACCCTGGTTATGAAGATGGATAAAGAAGGACATGCAGAAGTTCATTGAAATCTCTCTCGGTCCTTTTGCTTTTAAGAAAGCAACCCACTTTTTCCATGATGACTCAAGGTGATTGGACGGGATGAATTGGAAATCCTAAGTCTATCCCTTCCTTTTCAAAGACATGATGTCTATCATTTAAATTAGAGGATCCTCGTATAGGGCTACATATCAAGGTAGTTCCTTGACGGCGCTCGTAATGAAGAGGACGGATTGCAGTTCGGGGACTTGTTCCCATCTGGAGAGAATAGGCCTGAGCCTGAGTAGAGCATCCACTGTCACATTGCGGATTGGTTGTATGTGAACTGCTTACAGGTGCCATCCCCTTAGGTAAGGGATTGCTAACTACACCTAAACTGTGTGAGACGTTTCCTAGTATCGTTGATTGCAGCGTCTTGTTATCGCTTCCGAGTCCCAGATCAGCTGTAGGCAATCTGATCTGCTTGGAGAGAGTTTCCCTACTAATGACTGGACTAACATGGTCTTGGGATTTTCGGGCTTTGACCTTTGTTAGGGAAGCGATTAAGGAAGGACCGCTATCGGTCTTTTTAGGCCTCTTCGAGCGTTTGATACTTGTTTTCTCCAAGCTCTCAGCGCATCTTGCAGCCGTGCTCTTAGCACAGGGCCTGCCTTTATTGCGAACTGGAGATAGAACAGGGTTCCTCCCTGTTCTCGTTTTGGGAATCTGAAATTTATCTTTCATCCATGATGTTCCGGGGACCAGATCATTCCTTCGGATGTTCATAGACCAGTTACCTTGGGTGCTGCCCACCCCAGCCTCTTGTCCAGGAACATTGTTGCCTGAATCTTTCTTAGGCTTAAATATTGCATGATTGTGTCTGCCAATTTTATGAAGGCAGCTAGGACTCTGTCTAGTCTGAAAAGTATCTTTTGTAGGAAGTGCGTTACTTTGTGTAACCTGAATCCTAGATAGGAGGGGAAAGGGTGATTGACTGGAAACTGCCGATAGACGACTTTCAGGTCTAGTAAGGCTATAGGCACCTTTATTTTGCAGCGGGATCCTTATGTTCAGGAGGATTGAACCTCCTGGACTCGTTGTTTTATTTGGACTTGTTGAGTGGCGATAAGTCCTGAATGACTCTGAATTTTCTTGAGTCCTTCTTGTAAAAACACAACAGCCTTCCCTGGAATCCGGTGGACTAAAGTTTCCTTACCACCTGTATGCTCTAGAGTTCTCAGGTAAACTCCTCCAGGGGGGTTTTGGATAATCGGAGGAGTAGAGGAAATGGTGGTAGAGATATCTCCACCTCTCATCTTAGTCCCATCTTGATTAGGCCATGGACCCAGGGATCAAAGGTCCAGCGATCCTAAAGGAATCTCCCTCCTACTAGAAGTATTTCTATGCTTCGACTGATCAGTAGGAATCTCTTTTCAACCATCTGTCTGTGACATCTCAGTCACTACAACTGTGGATTGCGAAATGGATGTCCGGACATCTCCATCTTCCTTTTAGGTTGGGGACCCACAACCTGAGAAGCTTCTCTTTTTAAGAGGATGCCCTACTTTTGGAGAAGTCTTACTTTCTCTGAGAAGGCGTTCTTAATCACTTTCTTGACTACCTCGTCTGGAAAGAGGTCTTTACCCCAGATGTTGGAAGATATTAGCTTTCTTGTATCGTGTTTCGCTGTTGCGTTAGCTAACACAAACTCCCTACATGTTCTTCTAGCCTTTATAAATCATAAGGGTCTTTTACCCAAGTAGCCCTATGTATTTTGGCTAAGACCTTAAGCATGTTTGGGGTATCATGATGAGCCGAACAGAACTCTAAGTAGTTGTGTAGAGATAAGGAGGTTGGAAGTCTCTCCTTTGTTTCTTGTTCATCCTGTAAGAGAAAATCAGATAATTATAGAAGATTTTCCTTAAATTGTCGACTGGCGACCTCCGCCTCAAGTCTTACTACTGAAAAGGTGAAATGGGCCTCCTTCCAGTTCTTCTCCTGTCTGGGTCACGCTAGTGACAAAGGCTCGATCTCCTAGAGTATAGGACACGGTTTACCTGTCTCTATTGCCTCAGTGACATTTGAAAGCCTTCTCCATAAAGGGGAATGAAATTGAAACAGGAGCAAGAAAGGAAGAGTGCTTGTTACCCGGTGTGGATACCTTTGACACCAAGTAACCCGCCTTTTCTTTGCTGCTTGATAGGATAGCTTGTGCTTTATCATTGTCGAGAATCATAACCTCCATTGATTCCGTTCCTTTTCCTGATGTTTGTTCATCCTTCAGTCTAATGAAACAGTTCGGGAAAGCGTCAAAGCTTGGCCAGAACTGGATTTTGTCTAAAGGAACAGCACCCATCTGCTCCGAGATGTAGAGTTTGCCGTTTAAAATCGGCTTTATCTCCGCAAACCTCCAGGGATTGGTTGTGGAGCATGTCAGAAGGTCTTGATCAACGAATCTTTTGTACGACCCTTTAGGAGTGACAAGTGGAGCTTTCTCAAGGTCTACCTTGCATTTCGCTTCCTGCTTTGTGCTCTGTTTGAACAAATTTTCTACTAGATTCTTGACTTGGGCCCATAACTGGTTCATTCCATCTAAAAGAGGGATATAAGGCGGAGATATCGATGTCGTTGGCTCATGAACCTGTTGGGACGGAGAAGATTCCAACCCGACATTCTCCCCCTTCCCGAATGTTATATGGTCATCGGGAAATGTACCTCGTGTCTAAGGTACCACTATTTCCTTACTCGCTGTTGGAAATATTAACCTACGCATCTTGTCATTAGGCAGGTAAGGTCCCGGAGAAATTTTCTGAAAGCCTCTCACCCAGTTGCATAGTTTGAAACGAGCTGCATCCCTAGTCTCCACCGACTTAGGATTCTTGAAACCTTCGGACAATAGGTCCCGACATACTTTGCAGGCCTGCGGATTCCAATACTGCAGGTGTTCGGAAATAATATTGCAGGGGCATGAAACCTGCATGCATTAGGTCCATAAAAACACTTACACTTAGTTTTCCAGAAGACTGCAACACATGACATCTGGCGTTCCTCCTGTAAAGAAAGGAAAACAAAATGAGTATACGATTGATTATCTCACTGATAACCAATAAATCAAAAGTCATATTTTAACAGAATAGCTTAGGATATTAAGCTATAAAGGGATAGTAGGAGACACATACTAGTTTATCCCTTGAAAGCAAATGCTGGTACCTTCCCTCATTATTGAGTGATAGGAATTTCCTTTCCGGAGGAATTACAACTGAAAAAAGGGTTATTTTTTTTTTTTTTAAAAACCCTAGGGATAGGGAAGTGTATACTTCTCTGTCCCTTTCATACTAAATACTGTGGGGTACAGTAACTGATTTCTCAATCAGCTTAACGAAGAAACACTATTCCTTCAATGTAAGAGCGGGTGCAGCATAAGCTCACAAGAGGATACCCAAGATATGCTAAAAATAGTTACTGTATAATCATACTGTAGTTTTCTATTTGCAGTATGCACTATATTGCAATATACTGGTTACTGTATAGTTATATATAGTATGATCCAGCCAATGTGTTGCCTTTCTGGTAAGCAACTGACTGTACAGTCCAGCTGGCATGATGCCAACTGGACTGATGAAAGGAAAAACATATATTTGTATATATCCCACCTAACCTATTTGCTGTGACCCCTCTTACAGAATTAAAACATAGAGTTTCCTAATCATGGAGACTCGAGGATAAGGGCTCTGCCCTTTAAGGGTTAGGAGTGTAATCTCCAGTCCTTAAAATTTTAATATTGCAGGGTAATCTGAAGACTGATTTCTAATCAAAATATTGAAGAATTAAATTCTTTCAATATGAGATTGGGTTCCTCAAATATTTGGGTAGGATTTTCAAATATATTGGAAAAAACACTACTAGCATAAAATATACAGAAGCTTTCTATTTTCAGTATATCCTATACTGCAGAAATACTAACTACCTGTATAAACATATACTGTAGTATAGTCATCATGTCGTCGGCATAGCTAGCTAATGCTAACACATGGAGAACAGGCTACCTAATACTGTATATATATATATATATATATATATATATATATATATATATATATATATATATATATATATATATATATATATATATATATATATATATATATATATATATATATATATATATATATACAGTAAAAGGGATGTAAAAGTCTACTATTACTACCTTCTCCAGAAAGAAGGTTCAAAAGGAAGGGCAGAATATAAAATTCAAGCATCCATCCAGCTACAGTACTGTCGCCGGCAAGGATCTGTCTAAACCTTGCCGGCCGGCACCGCTGGCCAGTACTGCCGGCCGGTAGTGCCGACCGGCAGTATCAGTACAGTTGGTTTGCTACCGGTTGAGCAGGCACCATTCTGTGCCAGCCTGGTAGGCAGCACCCCGGCAGTAACCACTGTTGCTAGCAGTTCAAGAAAGAACTGAAGAACCTTTGTAAACAGAAGGGACTTCCCACTTACAGCCAACATGGCCAGCAGCTGCCGGCCGGCAGCTGCCCTGGTTGCCTGCCAGCAGTCACCATGACTGCCGGCCAGCAGCAGCCATGACTGCCAGCCGGCAGTAGTCTTTACTGCCGGCCGGCAACTAAAATGGCCGTCAGCTCACAGTTGTCATTACTGCCGGCCGACAGATGTTAAGACTGCCGGCCGGCAGCTATCAAATGGTCGATCCCGGCAACCCACCGGTAACAGTAAGGTTGCCGGGATTCGCCAACATAAAGGGATAGAAGGGAAGGGAAAAGAGGGTCCTGTGAATTGTAAAGCAGGAGCCGGCCGTAGCCTGTCCTGCCCCACCTAACAAACTCCGTTCCTGTATTAGAACCATCCCAGCCGGCTAAAGAATTCTATTCCTTAGCCTAGGGTTAGATTAATACAATTAAGAGGTTGGTAGCACCCTCGCCACCACCTCTAAGGGAAAGGAAACGGGGTTGCAGTGCCAGTGTCCCCTAAGCATAGAAGAATTCTATTCCTCAGCCTAGGGTCCACTAACACAGGACTAGTCTGCTAGGTCACAGGAAGAAGGGTCATATCGTACAGACCCTTCACGAGTGGCGTAGGGAGGTCTAGCCTCCTATATTGGTAGCCTAACATAGCAAAAGAATTCTATTCATCTTACCAGGTAGCTACCGACCACAGACTAAAAACTATGAGATTCTGGCCAAAACCCCAAAACCTGCATCTGCGGTTACAGAGGAAGGGCAGAAAAAACCATAGGAAAGTCATGCCCGAATTAAAAATTCGAGGCCGACTCGCTAAGGTTGTAGCCTCAGGCTACACTCTGAGGGAAGAGGGATTACCCTTAAAGTTCATCCAATTAAAATAGATACCTATCTCTGCATAATTGAAATCAACACACACATAGGTAACCTGGGAGTGTCTAACGTATAATAGAACGCCTAGGTTAGGAACCTAGGCGAGATGAGATCTCGGTACCTCACTCTCCGAGACTCTAACTATATGATCGATATGGAAAGGAAAAATATGCACAATGTAAATATCTTTACAAGAATATATTGCCTAACTAGCTAACATAATAAAATAATTAATTAATGATATATGACGCTATTTAAAAACCTGGAAGTCGTTCTGCTAACTAAATAATATGCCCAACGAACGACAGCGCGCATAGCGCCTCCGGTACAGGCTAGCTGTAAACAAAATAAATTACTCAAATTTCACTGTGAAAAGGGAGGTAAAAAACTATTCATTGTAAAGACCCAATACTCAACTTTCCGAAGGCGAAAGAAGATGGAAAATGCATAATAAATCCTTGAAAATCGATCGAAAAGTTAGTTCAACAGGGAACACCACTGAGCGAAATCGCTACAAAATTAGGAATGTCCGCCATCCTGGGAATGGAGCTGGGGTGGTGGTCAATAGTAGTACGGGAACGGGGGTAACCTTGTTACGGCCGCCTTTTATTCTTTTGACATGTCCCCCTCGAAGCGTTAACGCTATTTGGGGTAGAGATTGCTATGTGACGTGTCAAGAATGCGTCCTCTGATATTATGCGATATCCTTGAGAAAATATTAAGGATATTCGCTCCAGGAGTTAGAATTCTTTAACCTGAAGGTTAATTCTCTAGTAATATCACTGTAGTATATAATTTATCCTTTTGAAGCTACGTTAGGAACTTTTATCTGGACGACATGGCGATCTTACCCAAAAATAGATTTTTCGCTTTGCTAAAAATCCGTTATATATATATATATATATATATATATATATATATATATATATATATATATATATATATATATATATATATACATATGTATATATATACATATGTATATATATATATATATATATATATATATATATATATATATATATATATATATATATATATATATATATATATATATATATATATATATATATATATATATATATATATATATATATATATATATATATATATATATATATATATATATATATATATATATATATATATATATATATATATATACTCAAATATATATACAGTATAAATCTGTATATATATATATATATATATATATATATATATATATATACATATACATATATTTTATATATATATATATACATATATATATATATATATATATATATATATATATATATATATATATATATATATATATATATATATATATATATTTATATATATATATATATATATATATATATATATATATATATATATAAATATATATATATATATATATATATATATATATATATATATATATATATATATATATATATATATATATATGTATATGTATATATATATATATATATATATATATATATATATATATATATATATATATATTTATATATATATATATATATGGATATGCATACATACCTACATACATACATACACACATTTTCATATATATATATATATATATATATATATATATATATATATATATATATATATATATATACATATATATATATATATATACATATATATATATATATATATATATATATATATATATATATATAGATAGATAGATAGATAGATAGATAGATAGATAGATAAATACATATACTATATATATATATATATATATATATATATATATATATATATATATATATATATATATATATATATATATATATATATATATATATATATATATATAAATATACACGATGTTGTCAAGATGACAGACAGTACGAGAGAAAAAATGATATGACAAGGATTTGACCAAGAACTTTCTTTTTAAACCTCCTCAAGGTCTCATTATTGAAAAAAAATGTTAATAATACAACGAAAATAGTTGGATAGTAAAAAGGCTAAAATTTCAATAGGATTTATTGGTTACATTTTTTATACGTTTTGTCTTATCATTAGGATTATTTAAACTTACAATATACGTAAATCAATTAAGACTCAGTAACCTTTTCCAACTCAATTTATGAAAATTGAAACTTGATGAAAATAATTTAGAAATAAAAAGCATAAGATCATTTTAAATAAAAAAATTAAAAATTTAAATAAATCACGAATAAAATACATATCCCTTGAGAACTAAAACTAAGCATTTTTTTTTCAAGAACATCTAGTACGGCGACTGAATCCCAGATTACAATTAACCTTCACTTTTAGAAATCTTTTGGTGGCTTGATTATATTTCCCAAACTTTCATTTTGGGAAAGTAAGGCATCAAAACTTGCCTTTAATTAGGGAGTTTGTCATCATGATATAAAGATTCAATTGTTGATGGATATTTGCTCATTACTCAAATCTCTATAGTGGGAAATGATGTTTGAATGACCCTATGTAACTGTTTCCTGAATTTAAGATATTAGACGAAAACAGCGCACACTTACATTTTCGGTAGCGGAAGTGTTGCTAGTTGAGGGGTAACGTATAGGCACTGTGTAATAGTGTAGATAGGTTAATCAAGTGTAATTTTCAAAGAACAAATGCTATAGAAATTTATACCTTGACCACAATATCATATCATACTATTGTACCGTGCCTATATATAAGTTCATGAAGTGATTTATTCATCAACAAAAACCAGGAAATTTTATGATTCTTAAGCAAGATTGATTGGTAACTAACTGGTGCTTCAAATACCACCCACCACGATGCCAGGATAATTGATTATTACTTTTAGTATTGTAGTGATTTCCCTTTATTCGTTCTAGTCTATTCTTAAGTGTTAGATGAGTTAGGCATTTACGCATATGAAGGACTGGTGCATTTACACGAGTGAATAAAAAGTTTAACATTTAAAAGAATATTTCTTTAGAATATCAAATAAAAATATTAGATAGGAATATTTCAATTATTTACTTTTCATAATCTGTAATGAAAATATGCTAACATTCTAATCTTTAACGTGCGACTGAGCTTTTATCCATTCGACAACTTTCATCCAGATAGAATATAATTGCAAAATCATGCATTACTTGCAAATGTCAATGTTTTTTTATTTTACTCTAGAATTCACAGTGCTTCGTTTCCAAAGAAAATCGTGATGCTATTGCAATGGAAAGAATCAGGCGCTTTCAATTCAAATCTCATTCTCGGCTTTTCCATGATTTACGCGGTTTTCGGAAAAGTTCATATAATCCTTTGTGATTATACACGATACACGATCATCAATTCGCGAAAACATATATATATATATATATATATATATATATATATATATATATATATATATATATATATATATATATATATATATATATATATATATATATATATATATATATATATATATATATATATATATATATATATATATACACCAGAGTTAGTGGTCTGTGGGAATGACGAAGGGCGTACCTTCTAAGAAATGGCGAAAGTGACAGATAGCCAAGTGCACCGCCAGCAATTCGCGATCGAAGATAGAATAATCCGATTCTATCTTGAACAGTTTTCTACTGAAGAAGCCCAATGGGCGGGGCAAGCCATTAACCACATGTTCGAGTACTGCACCAATAGCGGCGCCACTGGCATTGGTGGAAAGAAGGAGACGGGCATGAGGGACGGGAAAATTGAGAGCAGCAGCGGTTGATAGGGCATTCTTTGCATTGCATAATGCCACTTCTCGAAGGGGGCCCCACTTCAGGTCTTTTGATTTGCCCTTGAGGATGGCGTAGAGAGGAGCAAGACTGGCGGCAGTGGCTGGCAGAAAACGGTGATAATAGTTGATCATGCCCAAGAATTCCTGTAGTGCTTTGACATTCAAGGTAGAGGTGAAGTTCTGAACGGCTGATACCTTCTCAGGGAGGGGATGGACTCCTTCAGGAGTGATGCGGTGGCCTAAGAATGACAATTCCATGGTGTCAAATGTACACGTGTCGTACCGGATCACAAGGACTTTTGGTTTTAGAAGGTTGAGCACGATGCGAAAGTGATGGAAGTGTTCCTGTTTTGAAGGATAGAACACAAGTATGCCGTCCACGTAACATACACAAAAGGGGAGGTCTCCTAGGATGCCATCTATTAGACGTTAAGAAGTGGTCCCAGCATTACGGAGGCCAAAACAGGAGTAATTGAAGGTGTATGTACCGAAAGGACTGGTGATGGTGGTCTTGGGGATGTTTTCTGGGTTCATAGGCACCTGATAATACCTCTTCAGGAGGTCGGACGTAGAGAAAACCTCTGCTTCGTTCAGGTCGAAAGTCACGTCGGTGATGTTTGGGAGGGGGTAGTGATCCAGTTCTGTTTGCATTTTCATGCGATTGTAATCCCCATATGAACAGGGTGAGCCGTTTTCCTTTAGAACGATGTGTAAGAGTGAAGACCATGGGCTAGAGGCCTTTTGGCAAAGGCCCATTTCTTCCATTTCGGCAAACGTCTGTTTGGCGGCTGCCAATCGATCCGGTGCCAGGCGTCAGAATTAGGCAAAAACTTGTGGTCCCGTCATCTTGATATGGTGAGAAATACCGTGTTTGGCCAGAGCTGTGGGCGTTTGGCGTAGTTCTGGGCGGAAAACTACCAGGTATGACATGAGGTTCTTCAGTTCTTTCTTGAACTGCTAGCAACAGTGGTTACTGCCGGGGTGCTACCTACCAGGCCGGCACAGAATGGTGCCTGCTCAACCGGCAGCACGCCAACTGTACTGATACTGCCGGTCGGCACTAACGGCCGGCAGTACTGGCCAGCGGTGCCGCCCGGCAAGGTTTAGACAGATCCTTGCCGGCGACAGTACTGTAGCTGGATGGAAGCTTGAATTTTATATTCTCCCCTTCCATTTGAACCTTCTTTCTGGAGAAGGTAGTAATAGTAGACTTTTACATCCCTTTTACTGTATATATATATATATATATATATATATATATATATATATATATATATATATATATATAAATATATATATATATATATATATATATATATATATATATATATATATATATATATATATATATATATATATATATATATATATATATATATATATATATATATATATATATATATATATATATATATATATATATATATATATATATATATATATATATATATATATATATATATATATATATATATATATATATACAGGATTAGGTAGCCTGTTCTCCATGTGCTAGCATTAGCTAGCTATGCCGACGACATGCTGGCTGTACTACAGTATATGTTTATACAGATAGTTATTATTTCTACAGTATAGGATATACTGCAAATAGAAAGCTTCTGTATATTTTATGCCAGTAGTGTTTTTTCCAATATATTTGAAAATCCTACCCAAATATTTGAGGAACCCAATCTCATATTGAAAGAATTTAATTCTTCAATATTCTGATTAGAAATCAGTCTTCAGATTACCTTGAAATATTAAAATTTTAAGGACTGGAGATTACACTCCTAACCCTTAACCCTGGATAGGTACGCTCCTCGGACACCCCTTTAAGGGTATACTCGGACGCGAACGACCCCGACGCCAAAAAAAATTCTTGAAAAATCAGTTTTTGCAGTAACCTCCTTTTTTCTTTTGCCAAAAAAAAACTTCAATGAATGCTTAAAACAACTGTAAAGATAAATACTACTCATCTGCAGAAAAACTATTTATTATAAATATTTTAAAAAATTAAGTAGAAAAAATTCATAAAAATTCATAAAAAAAAGTTTATACATATATACACAAATCCTTTTAGGAATTGATTCTTGAATGTTTAGGACACATCTTGATGTATTTTGGATGAAGTCAGACCCATGGAGGTGAAGATCTGAAATGAGAAAAAAAGGGTAACTTTTTTTGGCCAAAAAAATTTGTCCAAATTTCATGAATTTTTTTGGGTACCCAAATGAAATAGGAAGTGGCTAATTTTTTTAGGGAATAAACATATGTTATCCTAAAATAGAAATATTTAAAAAAATCTTCATTATTTTGTAAATTACATTTATATCAGGGGCCCTATCTAGAGGTAATTTTTTGAGTACTTAGAAATTTCGTAAAAAAATACATATATTTAATATATAATATGATATTTATGCAGGTAAAAATATACCAAAATATCACAAATTCTATAGGGAACAAGAATATATATAGATAGGGCAGCTTACGCTTCGGATATGTCCACAAAATGGCCGCCAACCACACTGACTCAGACTCCCTAATCTGCCACTTAAAATGTAGGAAGGGTATGTCAATTTCAAGGTGTTATTTACTAATCTAATTATTATTGGATATGCATAAAAAATTGTATGGTGGGTTGCTGTATAATTGTCGATTATTTTACGACTATAAAATTAAAATTGTGACCCAAAAAAAAATTTTTGAAGGGAAATAAAATCGAAAAAAAAATGTAAAACAATATAATATTTTAGCTAAAAAAATTTGATGATATTCAATCAAAAAAGAAGTAAACAAAATTTTCCGACAAATAAACATCTAGAGGAATCATTACTCTGTGATAGTTCCTTAGTACGTAGTAATTTTGAAAGAATTGGGAAAAAACGAAAAAATGGCAATCACAGGAAAATCGAACACATACCTATATATACGCCATATCTGACTAAAAAAAACATAGGCATTGGTAGCCAGATCATCTAGAAACACTTTCCAACACTATAAAAATATAAGTTTTGCGACACTACTTGCCAATTCCTTACGGTAACATGACTAAGCAAAAAAATGCAAAACAAATAAAAAGGGGCACTCGCAGAAAAATGGCTAACATTCTAATATACGGCATTTCAGAAAAAAAAAAATTCAGCCACGTGCTAGGCAAACCATCAAGGCACATTTTCCGACATATAAACATCTAAATGAATCATTACTCTGTGATAGTTCCTTAGTACGTAGTAATTTTGAAAGAAATGGGAAAAAACGAAAAAATGGCAATCACAGGAAAATCGAACACATACCTATATATACGCCATATCTGGTTAAAAAAAAAAAAAAGATAGGCATGGGTAGCCAGATCATCTAGAAACACTTTCCAACACTATAAAATTATAAGTTTTGCGACACTACTTGCCAATTCCTTACGGTAACATGACTAAGCAAAAAAATGCAAAACAAATAAAAAGGGGCACTCGTGGAAAAATGGCCATTCTAATATACGGCATTTCAGAAAAAAAAAATTTCAGCCACATGCTAGGCAAACCATCAAGGCACATTTTCCGACAAATAAACATATAAATGAATCATTACTCTGTGATAGTTCCTTAGTACGTAGTAATTTTGAAAGAAATGGGAAAAAACGAAAAATGGCAATCACAGGAAAGTCGAACACATACTTATATATACGCCATATCTGGCTAAAAAAAAAAATAGGCATGGGTAGCCAGATCATCTAGAAACACTTTCCAACACTATAAAAATATAAGTTTTGCGACACTACTTGCCAATTCCTTACGGTAACATGACTAAGCAAAAAAATGCAAAACAAATAAAAAGGGGCACTCGCGGAAAAATGCCCAACATTCTAATATACGGCATCTCAGATAAAAAAAAGACATGCACGTGTTAGCCCAACCATCAAGGCACACTTTCTAACACATAAACATGAAAAAAAATCAATAATATACGGCAATTCCTTACTACGTAGTAAATTTTTACAAATATTGAAAAAAAAACAGAAATTGGCAACCGCAGTTAAATACCCAATATACCAATAACTACGTCGTATCTGACAAAAACAAAATCACGCATGGTTAGCCAGATCATCTAGACACACTTTCCAACACTAAAAAAGCAAAAGTTTTACGACACTATTTGGCAATATCTTACGGAAAAATGACTTGGCAAAAAAATGAAAAAAAAAATGAAAAAGGGGCACTCGCGGTAAAATGCCCGACATTCTAATATACGGCATCTCAGATAAAAAAAAAGACATGCACGTGTTAGCCCAACCATCAAGGCACACTTTCTAACACAGAAACATGAAAAAAAAAATGAATAATATACGGCAATTCCTTACTACGTAGTAATTTTTACAAATATTGAAAAAAAACAGAAATTGGTAACCGCAGTTAAATACCCAATATACCAAAAACTACGTCGTATCTGACAAAAACAAAGTCACGCATGGGTAGCCAGATCATCTAGACACACTTTCCAACACTAAACAAGCAAAAGTTTTACGACACTATTTGGCAATATCTTACGGAAAAATGACTTGGCAAAAAAATTAAAAAAAATGAAAAAGGGGCACTCGCGGTAAAATGGTCCTCGTGGTGATAAACGACATTTTAACTAAAAAAAAAATCATGCACATGGTAGCCAAACAATCCACCAAGACTTTCCACAACTGATAACCTATACAAGTTGCACCATTCTACGACAATTTCATAATACGTAATAACTTTGATAATTATGCAAACTACCTTAGAAGGGTAAACTCGGTCGCGCTCGACCCCGACGCGTCTCAGAAATCGGGGAAGGAGTACAGCTACAGCAATGCACATCTGGACACTACAAAAGCGTGTAGGGGAGACACCTCCTGCAGGTCGATCACCCACAAATTCAGTCACGGGGGTGAGTCACGTAAGAAAAACCTGTTTTTTTTTGATGCTCGGGGTCGCGAACGACCCACCGTACCTATCCAGGGTTAAAGGGCAGAGCACTTATCCTCGAGTCTCCATGATTAGGAAACTCTATGTTTTAATTTTGTAAGGGGGGGCCACAGCAAATAGGTTGGGTGGGATATATACAAATATATGTCTTTCCTTTCATTACTCCAGTTGGCATCATCCCAGCTGGACCGTACAGTCAGTTGTTTACCAGAAATGCAACACATTGGCTGGATCATACTATATATAACTATACAGTAGCCAGTATTTTGCAATATAGTGCATACTGCAAATAGAAAACTACAGTATGATTATACAGTAACTATTTCTAGCATATCTTGGGTAGCCTCTTGTGAGCTTATGCTGCACCCGCTCTTACATTGAAGGAATAGTGTTTCTTCGTTAAGCTGATTGAGTAATCAGTCTTCCGTACCCCACAGTATTTAGTATGAAAGGGACAGTGAAGTATACACTTCCCTATCCCTAGGGGTTTTTAAAAAAAAAAAAAAAACTTTTTTTCAGTTGGAATTCCTTCGGAAAGGAAATTCCTATCACTTAATACTGAGGGAAGGTACCAGCATTTGCTTCCAAGGGATAAACAAGTATGTGTCTCCTACTATCCCTTTATATCTTGCTATCCTATGCTATTCTGTTAAAATATGACTTTTGATTTATTGGTTATCAGTGAGATAATCAATCATGTACTCATTATGTTTTCCTTTCTTTACAGGAGGAACGCCAGATGTCATGTGTTGCAGTCTTCTGGAAAACTAAGTGTAAGTGTTTTTATGGACATAATGCATGCAGGTTTCATGCCCCTGCAATATTATTTCCGAACACCTACAGTATTGGAACCCGCTGGCATGCAAAGTATGTCGGGCCCTATTGTCCGAAGGTTTCATGAATCCCAAGTCGGTGGAGACTAGGGATGCAGCTCGTTTCAAACTACGCAACTGGGTGAGAGGCTTTCAGAAAATCTCTCTGGGACCTTACCTGCCTAATGACAAGATGCGTAGGTTACTATTTCCAACAGCGAGTAAGGAAATAGTGGTACCTCAGACACGAGGTACATTTCCCGATGGGCAGATAACCTTCGGGAAGGGGGGCAAAAGGCGCCCACGGGAAGAAGGGGAGAATGTCGGGTTGGAATCTTCTCCGTCCCAACAGGTTCATGAGCCAACGACATCGATATCTCTGCCTTATATCCCTCTTTTAGCCCTGGATAGGTACGGTGGGTCGTTTGCGACCCCGAGCGTAAAAAAAAAACAGGTTTTTCTCACGTGACTCACCCCTGTGACTGAATTTGTGGGTGATCGACCTGCAGGAGGTGTCTCCCCTACACGCTCTAGTAGTGTCCAGATGTGCATTGCTGTAGCTGTACTCCTTCCCCGATTTCTGAGACGCGTCGGGGTCGTTCGCGTCCGAGTTTACCCTTCTGAGGTAGTTTGCATAATTATCAAAGTTATTACGTATTATGAAATTGTCGTAGAATGGTGCAACTTGTATAGGTTATCAGTTGTGGAAAGTCTTGGTGGATTGTTTGGCTACCATGTGCATGTTTTTTTTTTTAGTTAAAATGTCGTTCATCACCACGAGGACCATTTTACCGCGAGTGCCCCTTTTTCATTTTTTTTCATTTTTTTGCCAAGTCCTTTTTCCGTAAGATATTGCCAAATAGTGTCGTAAAACTTTTGCTTGTTTAGTGTTGGAAAGTGTGTCTAGATGATCTGGCTACCCATGCATGACTTTGTTTTTGTCAGATACGACGTAGTTATTGGTATATTGGGTATTTAACTGCGGTTACCAATTTCTGTTTTTTTTTCAATATTTGTAAAAATTACTACGTAGTAAGGAATTGCCGTATATTATTCATTTTTTTTTCATGTTTATGTGTTAGAAAGTGTGCCTTGATGGTTGGGCTAACACGTGCATGTCTTTTTTTTTATCTGAGATGTCGTATATTAGAATGTCGGGCATTTTACCGCGAGTGTCCCTTTTTAATTTTTTTTCATTTTTTTGCCAAGTCATTTTTCCGTAAGATATTGCGAAATAGTGTCGTAAAACTTTTGCTTTTTTAATGTTGGAAAGTGTTTCTAGATGATCTGGCTACCCATGCGTGATTTTTTTTTTGTCAGATACGACGTAGTTATTGGTATATTGGGTATTTAACTGCGGTTACCAATTTCTGTTTTTTTTTCAATATTTGTAAAAATTTACTACGTAGTAAGGAATTGCCGTATATTATTGATTTTTTTTCATGTTTATGTGTTAGAAAGTGTGCCTTGATGGTTGGGCTAACACGTGCATGTCTTTTTTTTTATCTGAGATGCCGTATATTAGAATGTTGGGCATTTTTCCGCGAGTGCCCCTTTTCATTTGTTTTGCATTTTTTTGCTTAGTCATGTTACCGTAAGGAATTGGCAAGTAGTGTCGCAAAACTTATATTTTTATAGTGTTGGAAAGTGTTTCTAGATGATCTGGCTACCCATGCCTATTTTTTTTTTAGCCAGATATGGCGTATATATAAGTATGTGTTCGATTTTCCTGTGATTGCCATTTTTTCGTTTTTTCCCATTTCTTTCAAAATTACTACGTACTAAGGAACTATCACAGAGTAATATTTCATTTATATGTTTATTTGTCGGAAAATATGCCTTGATGGTTTGCCTAGCACGTGGCTGAATTTTTTTTTTCTGAAATGCCGTATATTAGAATGGCCATTTTTCCACGAGTGCCCCTTTTTATTTGTTTTGTATTTTTTTGCTTAGTCATGTTACCGTAAGGAATTGGCAAGTAGTGTCGCAAAACTTATATTTTTATAGTGTTGGAAAGTGTTTCTAGATGATCTGGCTACCCATGCCTATCTTTTTTTTAGCCAGATATGACGTATATATAGGTATGTGTTCGATTTTCCGGTGATTGCCATTTTTTCGTTTTTTCCCAATTCTTCCAAAATTACTACGTACTAAGGAACTATCACAGAGTAATGATTCCTCTAGATGTTTATTTGTCGGAAAATTTTGTTTACTTTTTTTTTGATTGAATATCATCAAATTTTTTTAGCTAAAATATTGTTTTACATTTTTTTTTTCGATTTTATTTCCCTTCAAAAAAAATTTTTTGGGTCAGAATTTTAATTTTATAATCGTAAAATAATCGAAAATTATCCAGCAACCCACCATACAATTTTTATGCATATCCAATAATAATTAGATTAGTAAATAACACCTTGAAATTGACATACCCTTCCTACATTTCAAGTGGCAGATTAGGGAGTCTGAGTCAGTGTGGTTGGCGGCCATTTTGTGGACATATCCGAAGCGTAAGCTGCCCTATCTATATATATTCTTGTTCCCTATAGAATTTGTGATATTTTGGTATATTTTTACCTGCATAAATATCATATTATATATTAAATATATGTATTTTTTTACGAAATTTCCAAGTACTCAAAAAATTACCTTTAGATATGGCCCCTGATATAAATTTAATTTACAAAATAATGAAGATTTTTTTACATATTTCTATTTTAGGATAACATATGTTTATTCCCTAAAAAAATTAGCCACTTCCTATTTCATTTGGGTACCCAAAAAAATTCATGAAATTTGGACAATTTTTTTTGGCCAAAAAAAGTTACCCTTTTTTTCTCATTTCAGATCTTCACCTCCATGGGTCTGACTTCATCCAAAATACATCAAGATGTGTCCTAAACATTCAAGAATCAATTCCTAAAAGGATTTGTGTATATATGTATAAACTTTTTTTTATGAATTTTTATGTCAGGTCTTTTTTTTTTCTACTTAATTTTTTAAAATATTTATAATAAATAGTTTTTCTGCAGATGAGTAGTATTTATCTTTACAGTTGTTTTAAGCATTCATTGAAGTTTTTTTTGGCAAAAGAAAAAAGGAGGTTACTGCAAAAACTGATTTTTCAAGAATTTTTTTTTGGCGTCGGGGTCGTTCGCGTCCGAGTATACCCTTAAAGGGGTGTCCGAGGACCGTACCTATCCAGGGTTAGATAAAATGAACCAAGTCAAGAATCTAGTACAAAATTTGTGCAAACAGAGCACAAAGCAGGAAGCAAAATGCAAGGTAGAGCTTGGTAAAGCTCCACCTGTCACTCCTAAAGGGTCGTATAAAAGATTCGTTGATCAAGACCTTCTGACATGCTCCACAACCAATCCCTGGAGGTTTGCGGAGCTAATACAGATTTTAAACGGCAAACTCTATATCTTGAAGATGGGTTCTGTTTCTTTGGACAAAATCCAGTTCTGGCCAAGCTTTGACGCTTTCCCGAACTGTTTCATTAGACTGAAGGATGAACCAACATCAAGAAAAGGAACGGAATCAATGGAGGTTATGATTCTCGAAAATGATAAAGCACAAGCTATCCTATCAAGCAGCAAAGAAAAGGCGGGTTACTTGGTGTCAAAGGTATCCACACCGGGTAATAAGCACTCTTCCTTTCTTGCTCCTGTTTCAATTTCATACCCCTTTATGGAGAAGGCTTTCAAATGTCACTGAGGCAATAGAGACAGGTAAACCGTGTCCTACACTCAAAGAGTGCGAGCCTCTGTCACTAGCATTTCCCAGACAGGAGAAGAACTGGAAGGAGGCCCATTTCACGTTTTCAGTAGGAAGACTTGAGGCGGATGTCGCCAGTCAACAATTTAAGGAAAATCTTCCAAAATTATCTGATTTTCTGTTACAGGATGAACAAGAAACAAAGGAGAGACTTGCAGCCTCCTTATCTCTACAGAACTAAATAGAGTTATGTTCGGCTCATCATGATACCCCAAACATGCTTAAGGTCTTAGCCAAAATACATATGGCTACTTGGGTAAAAGACCCTTATGCCTTTATAAAGGCTAGAAGAACATGTAGGGAGTTTGTGTTAGCTAACGCAACAGCGAAACACGATACAAGAAAGCTAATATCTTCCAACATCTGGGGTAAAGACCTCTTTCCAGACGAGGTAGTCAAGAAAGTGATTACGAACGCCTTCTCAGAGAAAGTAAGACTTCTCCAAAAGTGGGGCATCCTCTCAAAAAGAGAAGCTTCTCAGGTTGTGGGTCCCCAACCTAAAAGGAAGATGGAGATGTCCGGACATCCATTTCGCAATCCACAGTTGTAGTGACTGAGATGTCACAGACAGATGGTCGAAAAGAGATTCCTACTAATCAGTCGAAGCATAGAAATACTTCTAGTAGGAGGGAGATTCCTTTAGGATCGCTGGACCTTCGATCCTTGGGTCCATGGCCTAATCAAGATGGGACTAAGATGAGAGGTGGAGATATCTCTACCACCATTTCCTCTACTCCTCCGATTATCCAAAACCCCCCTGGAGGAGTTTACCTGAGAGCTCTAAAACATACAGGTGGTAAGGAAACTTTTGTCCACCGGATTCCAGGGAAGGCTGTTGTGTTTTTACGAGAAGGACTCAAGAAAATTCAGAGTCATTCGGGACTTATTGCCACTCAACAAGTCCAAATAAAACAACGAGTCCAGGAGGTTCAATCTTCCTGAACATAAGGACCCCGCTGCAAAATAAAGGTGCCTATAGTCTTACTAGACCTGAAAGTCGTCTATCGGCAGCTTCCAGTCAATCACAAAGAAACGCACTTCCTACGAAAGATACTTGTCAGACTAGACAGAGTCCTAGCTGCCTTTATAAAATTGGCAGACACAGTCCTGCAATATTTAAGCCTAAGAAAGATTCAGGCAACAATGTTCCTGGACAAGAGGCTGGGGTGGGCAGCACCCAAGGTAACTGGTCTATGAACATCCGAAGGAATGATCTGGTCCCCGGAACATCATGGATGAAAGATAAATTTCAGATTCCCAAAACGAGAACAGGGAGTAACCCTGTTCTCTCTCCAGTTCGCAATAAAGGCAGGCCCTGTTCTAAGAGCACGGTTGCAAGATGCGCTGGGAGCTTGGAGAAAACAAGTATCAAACGCTCGAAGAGGCCTAAAAAGACCGATAGCGGTCCTTCCTTAATCGCTTCCCTAACAAATGTCAAAGCCCGAAAATCCCAAGACCATGTTGGTCCAGTCATGAGTAGGGAAACTCTCTCCAAGCAGATCAGATTGCCTACAGCTGATCTGGGACTCGGAAGCGATAACGAGACGCTGCAATCAACGATACTATGAAACGTCTCACACAGTTTATGTGTAGTTAGGAATCCCTCACCTAAAGGGATGGCACCTGTAAGAAGTTCACATACAACCAATCCGCAATGTGACAGTGGATGCTCTACTCAGGCTCAGGCCTATTCTCTCCAGATGGGAACAAGTCCCCGAACTGCAATCCGTCCTCTTCATTACGAGCGCCGTCAAGGAACTACCTTGATATGTAGCCCTATACGAGGACCCTCTAATTTAAATGATAGACATCATGTCTCTGAAATGGAAGGGATAGACTAAGGATTTCCACTTCATCCCGTCCAATCACCTTGAGTCATCATGGAAAAAGTGGGTTGCTTTCTTAAAAGCAAAAGGACCGAGAGAGATTTCAATGAACTTCTGCTTGTCCTTCTTTATCCATCTTCATAACCAGGGTTTGGCGGCCAGCACGATAACTACATGCAAGTCAGCCTTGACTAGACCTCTTCTATATGCCTTTCAAGTAGACTTGGCGAATGAGATCTTTAATAAGATCCCGAAGGCAAGTGCGAGGCTTAGGCCTGCTGCACCACCAAAGCCCATCTCTTGGTCTTTGGACAAGGTCCTACATTATGCCTCATCCTTGAACAATGAAGATTGTTCGCTTAAGGATCTAACCCAAAAGGTTATTTTTCTGTTCACTATAGCCTCAGGGGCTAGAGTTAGTGAAATAGTGGCCGTTTCTAGGAATGAGGGTCACATTCAGTTCTCAGAAACAGGAGAACTGAATCTATTCCCTGATCCATCCTTTCTCGCTAAGAATGAGCTACCCACTAAAAGGTGGGGTCCCTGGAGAATCTGCCCTCTGAAGGAAGATGTCTCTCTATGTCCGGTAGAGTGTCTAAAGGTCTATCTTCGTAGAACTTCACACTTCAGGGGAGGACAGCTCTTTAAAGGAGAAACCACTAGATCAAACTTATCCCTAAAACAACTGGGGGGCGAAGCTCACCTACTTTATTAGTAGAGCGGATCCTGACAGTACTCTCGCAGGTCATGATCCAAGAAAAATTGCTTCATCACTGAACTTCTTTCAGT
Organism: Palaemon carinicauda; assembly: GCF_036898095.1. NCBI lineage: Eukaryota > Metazoa > Arthropoda > Malacostraca > Decapoda > Palaemonidae > Palaemon > Palaemon carinicauda. The sequence goes on along the minus strand of NC_090731.1, from coordinate 176,423,232 downwards.
GTATGGACTTTGAGCGTCTTAGTTCATACACTGGATGGAAATCATCCAGAGTGTTTTACAAACACTATGCGAAACAGGTACATGAACTGAAACAGTATGTAGTGGCGGCAGGTATTGTATTAAAACCTGTCCCCTAATTACTGTTATAGACAGTCAATGGTTTGGACTTCAAATGTCCTCGCACATATACTGGGTGAGAATCATCCAGAGTGTTCTACAAACACTATGCTAAGCAAGTCCATGATCAGAAGCAGTATGTGGTGACGTCGGGTAGAATACTTAACCCACCGTCTAATTCTACGATGAACAGCTAATTGACTGGAAATGTCAATTAAAGGGAAAAGAGGTCATCCCTCTT
>NC_090731.1:176407874-176412874 GCF_036898095.1 Palaemon carinicauda | reverse complement strand
GTCAGAAATGGTGATATCCTGTATGATTGTCAGGCATCGGAAGAATTAAAGGGAATTGTAATCATAATCCTGTAATTTCCAAGTCTTACTGTAATTAGGCTGTAATAAAATTCTAACCTACGTGCGTCTAACAAAGGAATATAACCTGATTTCTCCCGTCCGTTCTCCACAATTAACTTTAAGTCTCTTATCGGCAACAAATGCGGTGACAGAACACCTTTAGTCGCTAACGTAATAGCTTCCACATAGTCTTTTGATTTCTCAATGAAATGGGCAATTTTATTATGGATATGATCTATTTTTGAATTATAATACGTTAACGTTGCCAACAAGTCTTGTACTTCCATAATCTGACTGATATCACTAGAATGTTCCTTCACCAAACTCATAATTTGATTGATTGAAGTTAACTGATCCCTTAGTTTTGATAAAATTAATTCATTTTCATGAGTCAGAAACTCAATTTTCTTATTATGATTACTAATCTGAAGTCGATTTGAAATCCCTAAGCCTAAACTTGTAACAGATCCAAAGATGTGTAGTGCAGCAAAAATAAACGGGTTACGTTTTTCAAGGTTAGTGTGTTTTACTGTCCTCATCAAAAGGTCACGAGCCAAAGATTCTGCCTCGTAAGTCTTATTTTGCAAGTCGTCGGATAGCATCTCTGCAACTTTTAGTGTCGGTGCAAAAGAACTCTCTGTATTAAAAGGAAAGTGTCTTGTATTTAATGAAGCAGCAAACCCTGAAATGGCGCTCTTTAAGCTAGTGACGTCATTCTCTGGGAAAAAAATTGCTTGCATGCGTACTTCTATAACTGTGTTACTTGATGTAATAAAAACGTCTTCTGTTCTCTCTACTATAGTGCCATATTTAAAATCTATACTTTTAGTTTTAGAGCTCTTCCTACACGAGAAAAATGTCTGAGCGAACAATATCACTCCTAACAATAAAAACTTCATCTTGGAAACCTTTAATGAGAAAAATATATGTAATTACTCCTGTATTAAGAAGAAAAAAATGTTATCATTTAAGTTTCAAAGATAAAAAAAAAAATTCCCTCACTTCCTTCTCTCTTATTTTAATTCCTTATGTGAGCCAATGGTACAACTCTCTCATCAGTGGGTTGGGATAGGTTTTAAACTCTAAATCTATTGGCCGTTAATGTTTCCAAAACTTAGGTGATAGTTTATAAATGAGTCCTTTACGTACATTTACCTGTATGTATACATTATCACCCAAGGTATATGTTTTAGTTGGCTTCGCTATTTTATCATGATTCCTTTTCATTATGATTTGTGATTCTTCTAAATTCTTTCGAAGGATATCAAAACGACTTTTGCTTGCATTTATACACTCTTTTAAAGGATTTGATAAATTAGTTGTAGGCGTTAATACATGGAAAGGCGTTCTAACTGGGATACCATACAATGCCTCGTGCGGCGACATTTTAATTGATATATGATATGAGTGATTCAGAGTACTTAGTACCGCAGGTTTTGCAATATCCCAGTTGGGGTCTGATCCCCCTAGTGTTAATCTTAATATGTTTAAAACCTTCCTATTCGCTCTTTTCACTAGCCCATTCGACTCTGGGTGATAGATCATGGGATTGATTTTCTTTATGCTAAGGAATTCACACAATGAGGTAAGGAAATGATTATTAAATTCTCCCCCCGAGTCTGATATTATCATATGTGGAATTCCATGTTTACAAATGTGACACTCGTAAAACTTCCTAGCGCATTCAATCGCAGTTTTAGTTTTAAGCGCTATCAGTTCTGTATACCGAGTCAAAGCATCTACAATTACTAAGAAGTGCTTATATCTTTTGTCTGACTCGTAAAATCCTGTTAATAAATCTAAATGTATCGTTTTAAAGGGTTGATTGGGCACGGGATAAGCCCCTAGGCTGACATGTGTTTTCGAGTACCCTCTGTTTTCCTGACAAGTGCAACAATTAGCTATGTGTTTTTTTTATATCTGTAAGCATCATATGCCAATAAAACAATGATTTGGCTTTCAGTGACATTATGGAGAACCCCGGGTGTCCATGCAATGGATTTTCATGCAACCAATTTAGGACAGTAGATATAAGTGAGATTGGGACCTCTACCTGGTCGTTAGTCACATGTGGTGTATTGCGGGTTTTCCTTGTCACGGATCTACACAGAATATTGTCTTTGATTATATAATTCTGCTGCGTATACTTTATATATTCCTTTTCCTTACGATTTCCTTCCAAAGCATTTATAATTTTTTCTAAATTCTGATCTTTTCTTTGCTCAGTCTGTAATGATTCAGCACTCCAGCCCAGACCTTCTTGTTCAGATACAGTTTTAACAATAGGCATGGATTTTGATATATCTATTCACTCTGCAAAGAACAAGGGGTCTCTGCCGGCCGACACGTAATTGCAAGCCAGCAGAGAGCTGAGCCGGTCCTCCATCCTAACCTACACTAGGTATGGAAGTAGGACTGCAGACAAAAGAAAATAAAAGAAAGAGAGGGGGGAAGGGATAAGGGTCCTATAAACTTCGTTCTAGCAAGAGACACAGTCAGCAGTTAGGGAAGCTCATCTTAACCTAGAGTTGTCTATTAGGGAGGAAGATTGGCAATACTTGCTATCCTCCTCCCAACCAGAACAAAGTTAGTTGAAGTTATTTCACCGGGCAACGGAGAAAACTCATTCTCCAGCCCGAGAAAAACAACACTTGACAGTCTGCTCGACCACTAGAGGAAGGAATCATCTCGTACAGAATCCTTCAGACGTGGATTAGGGAAGCAAAGCTTCCTGTATCCGCCCCTAACCTAGTAAAGGAGACTCATTCTCTATGCTAGGAAGAAGCATACCAGAGACTAGAAACTCTGATGTTCTGCCCTAACCCAAAAAACCAGTCACTCTGGTTATCAGGTCAGGACAGACATATCCTAGAATAGTTATACCTGAATTATTATACAGATAGAACTGCTAGGATTAAGCCTAGAATTCTGGATACCTTAAGGTAAAATTCTCTGGGAATATCACTGTAGTCAAATATACCCTAGGAAGATGCCTATTAGGAACTTCTATCAGGACGACATGGCCTGAGCCCAAATATATATATATATATATATATATATATATATATATATATATATATATATATATATATATATATATATATATATATATATATATAAATATATATTCATATTTATATATATATATATAAATATATATTCATATTTATATATATATATATATATATATATATATATATATATATATATATATATATATATATATATATATATATATATATATATATATATATATATATATATGTGTGTGTGTGTGTGTGTATAATATTTATATATTCATACTTATATATTCATATATATATATATTTATATATATATATATATATATATATATATATATATATATATATATATATATATATATATATATATATATATATATATATATATACACACACACACATATATATATATATATATATATATATATATATATATATATATATACGTATATATATATATATATATATATATATATATATATATATATATATATATATATATATATATATATATATATATATATATATATATATATATATATATATATATATATATATATATATATATATATATATATATATATATTATATATATATATATATATATATATATATATATATATATATATATATATATATATATATATATTCGGGAAATAGGGGTGAAATATTCACTATTGGTTGAAAGCGTCCTTTGGAATAAATTTCCTGGTTCATGGAAGGAAGAAAGGAAATTGAAGCTCAAGTAGAGAAACAGAAATGCCCTTGGAAGAAATGATTGGAAAAGTCGGTGAATTGTTTATTCATCGATCAATATCAGAAAGAATGTAAATAGCAATCCCTATCTATTTCAGAATTGAATTGAGTTAAGAGAGGGATATGAAGATTTTCAGATAATTCAAAAACAATTTCTTAAAAGTAAAAACCTAATTTTTTTTCATGTTTTTTTACTCAGTTCCTAATAACCTGGTGTCTACAAAACTACGGATATGTGAGGAATATTATTCTAATGAGAAGAAATAAGGCGAAAGTGTTTTTCGCTTCGTGATCATTAAAAACACGTTCCTCTGAACACTATCGTATTGAAGGTGGAGCTAATTATAGTTGAAATAATTTTAATTTAATAAAACTTATATAACATGAAACAAGTTTTCCGGCAATAATTTTTTCACGAGTTACATCCAAGGTTTTGTAACAATCAATGGCAGGCTTAGATGAAAAAGAAAATATGCATGTTTATGAGACCATGTGAGTGTATAATAGTAGTAAAAATATGATGAAATGTAAATATACATATTAAAAAGGACAGTGATTGAAGAAAAAATCCGAGTTCAAACGTAGGTAAGAGAAAGAAATGTGTTTGGCAAAGCGATACAAGGCAGTTGGTGACCGTTTCTTTCAAGCCGAACTTTATGGTGAGTTTTATTGGGATGTAATAACAAATTACCATGTGTGGGTATTTGCGTATGTGTTTTTAAGAAGTGATTCTTCTTTTAAAATTGAAGAAGAGAGAGAGAGAAGAGAGAGAGAGAGAGAGAGAGAGAGAGAGAGAGAGAGAGAGAGAGAGAGAGAGAGAGAGAGAGAGAGATGGTATAATATTCAATGTGGTTATGATACGTATTATATACGAGGTACAGCACTCACTGCTACATCATCCGTTGACAGTTGAATTATGGACGAGAACCTTTTGCAGTAAAACTATAGTATGCTCCATTCTCCCACATGAAGATTCATCAACATAACTTCAGACCCACTTACCCACTGCATGAAAATTCTCGCTTCCAAGATATCCACCATTAATCTCGAGCCTTTCCACATGCGCTGTCCACCTCAAAATACCATGGTACATCATTTCACTCACGATGAGTATTTCAATACTTATAATCAATTTCATTCCCATTCTGCTTTTACTTTTAA
>NC_090731.1:176402874-176405374 GCF_036898095.1 Palaemon carinicauda | reverse complement strand
TTCAAAATCTTCAGAACCTTACATACAAGAATGACAGAATAACTCCAGCATTCTCTGTGACACCACCAAGCACCTGATCGGATGACCACAGGTAGGACTTGTCTAATTTAAAAAATAATAATAGTAAAGGCAGTAAAACAAGCAGCTACAAGCTAATCCTTTGTCTACCAATAATCCGGAAGTGTATGCTGCTTAATGCTTTATATTTAACTTGAAGGATAATATCTAGACAGTAAACAGGATGCAGAAGGAAATGCAGATGGACAAAAGACAGCAAGATAGCAAAAGAAGGAAAAGCGACCAGAGTATGGCTTGGACAGATTAAAAGAAAGCCCTCGACATGATACCATACTCATGGATAATATAATGCCTTAAGATATAACGTGCACAGGACAATACTATGAACATGCTCTAGAGTATAATAAAACAATTGGAAGATCAAACTTACGTGCTCTGGAAAATGATTTGCAGATGTCATCATCAGGAGAGAAATCATCCAAGGGGAAACAGTATCCCACTATTTTTCGTAATAGCTATGACTCTCATGACAAGACTGATGAAAATGATCGAAGCGGGTACCAACTGAATAAATGAGGTAGCAGAATAAACCACATGATGTTCTTGGATGACATCAAATGTTCAAGAAAGATGCTAAGGAAACAGATTTTCTAGTCCAGAAGGTAGGAAGTGTATCAGGAGACATCAAGATGCATTTCGGAATAAAAAAAAAAGTATGCTCTAGTGAGCCTAGAGAGGGAAAAAGTATTATAGATGGAAGATTGTGTTAACGTCGAAAGTAGAGCACTAGGGCAGTACCTTCAGACCAATGAATATGAAAAGCTAAAGAATGCATGAGAAGTTATCTTTATAAAGGGGGATGAAGAACCACAAGTGTATAAAGAGAGAATAGAAAACAGGACTAGAAAAATGGAGAAAAAAAAAAACAATACATGGACAATTCCCGTAAGGAAACATGGCTGCAGCTACAGAGAGGAAATTTTAGGAAGGAAACTAAAGGGATGATAATGTCGAAACAAGATCAAACTTTACGAAAAAGATATATTCACCGAGCAATGATCAGGCTAAACTACCCTGGGACTACAGTATAAGGACGGACACGGTGATACAATCATATCGACCAGATAATACAACGAAAAAAGTATCACTCACAGATTCCATTTCACAGTAGGAATCACGTGTGAAGAATAAAGGGCAATAAAGAAATAATAGAATATTATCAGGACTTACGAATTGAATTGAGAAAACTGTCGAGTATGCAAGTAAAAGTGGTACCAATTATCATATGAGCACTAAAGACAATGCCTTATTCGTTGGAAAGGTATATTGAGAAGGTAGGAGCCGATATAGTCCCAAGACATACGTGCAAGAGTGTGTTATTTGAAACAGCACATATAGTGAAGAAGGTGATGGACTCCTAAGGAAGCTAGATATAAGCAAGTACCCCCACTCTATTCACCACCAAAGTCTGTATACCACGAATAATAATAATAATAAAAAAAAAGTAACTGATTAAATGGGCCTATGAGCAATGATTATAACCAAAAACTAGTTCGGGTTTAGATATGATGCCAAGCACAGTTCTCGCTCACGATCCTCTTACTTATTCAATTAAAAAAAGAAGAAGAAAAAAAAACGCAAATTCTACGTTCACATTGGTTCCATATAGTCCCCCAGTCTTGTAATGAATAAACCCTGCGCATAAAAAAACTTGGAGATAACCTTATTTGTAATCATACTCGTTTCTACATATGGAAAAAACGATGAAGTAAGAACCAAAATAACAGTTTTGGTGCTGTTAGGGTGGGAGAGTGTTGGCCATTCAGAGGGTGCTTATTAACCTTAAAATATCAGTCGTCAGTAGGGGAATATTGAATGAGGAAGTGAAATAGTATTATCAATTATATTAGGAATACCCCCTTCTATGATACTTGCTCCTTATAGGAACAGAATACTTCACTTATCTTTGATTATCTCTGTCGTCAGTGTAAATCATAAAATTATATTCCTCTGGATCATAAATTCATTTTCATGAAAATATCAGATTATTGCCGGGTACTGTTCTGTGTTCCTGTATTGTCAATGGAAATTTCGTTATTCCATGATTCCAGTCATCATTTATGGGGTGTTATAAATCCAACCGGCGATTGATAATACATTTGATGGTCACAGATTTAAAGAAATTTTTCGATCCGTGCACGAGAAAAACCAATAAGATGCAACATGAAAGCAATTTTTATTTATAAACACGGAACTTGAAAACACAAATCTCCTATCCTAGTTCAACAAAAGGTTTTAGAAGTTTTTCCACTTGTGCACATCAACAAATTTTCGTAAAATAAGAAATTGGCGGGTTTAATTACTTATATATTGATAAACATCACACAATAAGAAAATTAAATTTCGTGATACTCATATGTGATGTAAGACGGTAACATTGAATGTGATTAATCACGGGACACTGGGGCCAGAACCCAATCCT
>NC_090731.1:176372874-176385374 GCF_036898095.1 Palaemon carinicauda | reverse complement strand
TGTATGCTATCTAAACTTTAGTTCGTTATTCACTGTTTAGTTGCAAGTGCTGAATATAAATCCTATTCCCATTAAATCCGTGAATAAGACTTAGTTAGGAATTTTGTTTTTGCATACTAATCGATGGATAAATTGCTGATACTGTAAAAAAAATCATTCACACTGCATATAATTACCAAGCATTTTTTATATCGGTGTCTTAATAGGTTATTACAGAATATGTATTTACAGATTTATATTTTTTATGATATAAGGCAAAATATAAAGAAAATTCTCTTCCTCTCGATGCACTAATCAAAATATGATTTTTTTGCATTGGGCAAAATCCGGTGAATTTTTTTTTTCCTTTTTATCGTCTCTTTATACCGTTATGACAATCCTTATGACAGCTATGTTTATGCTAATCTTGATTATATATTTTTTTAAGAAGAGAACTCCTTTCAGCAGAATAATAATAATAATAATAATAATAATAATAATAATAATAATAATAATAATAATAATAATAATAATAATAATAATAATATGGATAAAAATTATAATAAAAATGATAATAATAATAATAATAATAATAATAATAATAATGATAATAATTTTTATTATAATAATAATAATAATAATAATATTAATAATAATAATAATAATAATAATAATAATAATAATAATAATAATAATAATAATAATAATAAAGAAAATCCATCAATTATGTTTATAGTTATAACAATTACAACATTAATGACCGTACCATCTTCAACAGCTTTATCTGAGATTGCTAAACGGCTGTTGATCAATCAATCGTTCCTATATGCTAAAAGCAATCACAATTCCTTGATAAAGTAGCTTTACTATTCAAAAGCCCATGGCGCTTGCAAAGCTCTTTTCATAATTTCCCGTTTTGGCGAAATTCTAAGATTTTGGTCTCTCGGTTAGTATGATATCATATGATATGTGATGTATCATTTCTTTGAATTATTGTTGATTTCTTGGTAATTGATACTTGAGCTTTCGGAAATACAGGAACTATATGTTTTCCAATTGGTTATGTTTTGTTTTTAGTATCCTAACCATTAATATTCGGTCAAAGTATTTGTTTATGTGTTCTTCACCTCGTATATATTATTCATGGGTACACAGTGGGATATTAGTGTTCAGGATGGAGAAAAAATTGAAATAGTGAAATACGATGATACACTGAACCTAGAGTAAAACTTGTTCCCCCTGCTCTATCAATGAATTTCAAAATAAATATTAATGTACACCAGGCCTATTTCAATAACTTCTAAAAATATTTTATCAACCTGAAGCATTAATCAACCATATGGCAGATTAAGCATTTCATACACATACGGCAGTTTTCAAGGTAATGAAGAGGGTGCAGTGAAAAGACGACAGAAATGAAAACATCCAGAAACGTCAACTTACAAAAATTAAAGTTTTAATTGGTTCAAAGCATTAATTAATAACTGCCTTAGATATAAATAAAGGAATTGGTCCCAAGAGCGTTTGACAATAGTGCATGGGCAGTATAATTATAAACAAAGTGCAGGTCTCACTTTATATTCATGTTTTCATTTCCTTTCTACCCTTTAATGGCAAAAAATAGGTGTCGCTCAGGGACATTCCTTGCTACTAAGTCAGACTATAATGATATTCAGATTTTGACTTGGCAGTAATATAAGCCTTCCGTTGTTTAGATCACGCTTTTTGCGGAAAAAAAAATGGCATTATATAGGTGTGTATGAAACCGATGATATTGCCAAGTTGATAATTAAAATCATCATAACATCACGAACCTTATTAATTTAAATAATCTAAAAATCCGCTCTTCAACTTATGCTATAGATGAATGAAAAATTCAAACCAAAATACTATTTGTTAAAACATTAAAAATAATTAGGATGTAATTGATAATGAAAAATTTATAATTCCTTTATTTTGTGAGAAATATATCACTATTAAATTTGTCCATTGCTATGTCTTTTTGAAAGTTATATATAGATATGTCATAAGGACCCAATACCTCAGTATTTCTTTTGTTTTAGTTGGAAAACCAATCTTCGTGCTATATATTTAGTGATGTATCTAAAAGAAAAAAACACACTATCAGGGAATACATTTTTTTTTTTAGAATAAATGTATATTTTCAGCATTGAATAAAATCTGAAAATACTTGGTATCATATATTAAAGGGTAAAATATTTTTTGGGCTCAAGCCATGACGTCCCAATGGAAGGTTCCTTCAGTAGCTTCCTGAGGTATATATGACTACAGTAGATATTCCCAGAGAATTAAACTAAAGGTTTCAAAGAAATCTAACTTCTGGCGCAAGTACCCATAAGGTTTCCCTTTAGGATATCGTATATCAACAGGGGACGTATGCTTGACACGCCACAGGGCTATCTGCACACCACATAGCGTTTACACTTCGAGGGGGAAGATGGCAAGTTATAGGAGGAGCCATTGCAAAGTTATCCTCCTGCGTTACTGTTACGGTACCTCCCAACGTAAACAAACGGCACCCATAGCTGTCCGCCATCTTGACTGACGTCACGTGCGCCTGCTTCATTCTTTTTGTAGTAGCGCTCTGAGTACAGTGTTTTTTTTCCCTGTGTTTTCTATTTTCTTACATCATGTCACAATCTCTAGCCTCGTCATTTCTGGAAAGTTGAGTACCATGATTTTGTATTGTTTAAATAAGCTCTGGCCGTAAATTAACGATTTTTTATCCTTAAATCTAATGTTTTGTGGTGGAGCTGTGCCTCGACCGGAGGCGTTATGTCGCTACGCTGCTGTCTGCCTCGCATTCTTTATTTAGTTAGCCAAGTACAGCATTCCAGGTCTAATAACTAAATAAAATATCATTAGTTATTTAGTCTTCATTGTTAGGAATTAGTTATATAATGCCGACAGAATTCTTCGGCAAACTTAGCCGAATCCTTGCTAGACCGCTGGCCTACCACTAGACTCCATGCCTAGTGTTCATGATTACTTCCTGCATGATATAATAAGTGTTCCTAGTGTTAGATTACGAAATGAATATTTAGGCATTTATTCATAGAAGATTCAGTGATTGCATACATGTTTTTTCGCCTTCTAGGAAGCATACAAGGGGTTTCGGTGATCCTATCCTCGACTCCCTTGTCCCTAACCTAGCGTTAGGGCTCTTGTATGCTTTCTTACCTACCTAGTTACCTTACTAAGGTAATCTCCTCCCTCTGCGGTAGCCCTCCTTTTCCTAAATAGCTTTCGGGTAGGTTAGGCTAGGATTGCTTTTCCCTTCTCCTCGCCGTTGTTCATGGCTTGAGTTTTGGGTCAAAACCCCAGAGTACCAGTCGTTCACGCCAGCTCTCCTTAAGAGAACGTTTTTCTCCTTCTGGTCCTTGCTGGAGGTTGAAGGAGAAGGGGCTCTGCCCTTTCCAATAGTCTACACTTGGTTGGGATACGACCCTTCCTCCCAGCGGACTAGCTACTTGTCCTACCCCTGCCTTTCATAGTCTGGGAGAATGGTTCTCCTAGCCTAGGTTAGGCAGCCCTTGGGATTCTGTTTCTTTATAGTTAAGGACAGGACACTAGTGCTCTACCTAAGTGAGCTAACCTACTCTAGGGTGGAGAGTGTCCTCTCCTACATAGACAGGCTAGCCTTGAACAGACTCCCTTCCCCTGGGAGAGTTGGTTGGTACTACGTACCCCCTTCACTCCCTTTTAGGACCCTTTCCCCTCTCCCTCTATCCCTTTGTGTTGGCTTGCCATCACACCCCTGTCCGCCGTCTACAAATCCACCTCTTGCCGGCAGGTTGTGGGGCTGGCTTTATCCTTTTGTTAGGTAGTCCATACTGCTACATTTCCCACATATAGTCGAACTATGGGACATTTTTGGCGGTCGGTCTGTCGGCGGAAAACCTCCTTTCTTTGAGTGTTCTCAGGCCCTCTCTTGGGCTTCCACAGGCAATAAGCCGACTGCCGGCTCTCTGCCGCAGGATGAAAGGTCGCACCCTTCCCTTTCATATGAACACTCCTTCAGGAGGAAGACTAGAATGGGTACTGGGTATTACCCTTCCTTCTCTTCCATCCTATTCTATCTCTTTCTCTATCCTAATGTCGGTCCACTGTCACCTCCATCCTGCTGGCGCTAGCAGCCGGCATCTAAAGTGCCCTACCTGTCTCATTGAATGATATCAGGGTCGGTCTATCATTGCCAGTCGCCTGCCAGCTGCCGGAGGTCACCGACTTGCCGGCGAGCTGCCATTATCGGAGGTGTCATCCCTTCTCTAACGGGAATGGCTTCATCTTCGGTATGGTTTTCCCGGCGCAAGACGAGACTCCGGCAGGCCGTTAGGCTGCCGGCGCTACTAATTTTGGCTTTACAGTGGACAGTCACTCCTCTCTCCTGCCGGCTCTGTGCCGGCAGCCTTTATTGTGCAGCTATAGATAATAGCCAGTACTACTCTGGTATATCCAAACCTTAGAATGAAGACTATTGTGTATAGTTGTACAGTAAAACTCTTCCAGCATATTCTGTGCATCATTGTGCAGTCTCTTGCAGGGACCTTATCTTCAAAGGGGCTTAGCTTATACCCTTTATCTATATAAAACTGAACGAATTAAGCTTTACCCCTCTCTGTAATTAATTCCCCAGAGGGAGCCTAAGCTTGGCTCATCCGAGCGGATGTTCTCCCTCCTTTTAGGACCCTACAGGTTCTAAGGAATTAAATATAGTGTGAGGTCGCGGCAATTGGCTGGGCGGGAGTCACAAATATATGTCTTTTCTACCTCCTTTCTAGCTTACCTATCCTAAGCTTATACACAAATGGAATCTTATATATTATAATTTGCTAACTTAATCTTAATCTAAGATTACTGTAAGTCATGTTGTATTGACTTCCAATTTCTCATTGTCTCTTTCTTTTGCAGGAGGAATACGTGAAGTGTGAGAGTGCCTTCTGCGGTGTTCGTCGCCCTGATTTCTACGGTCATCTGGCGTGCCGGACCCACGCTGGCTGTTCTATCAAGAAGGGGAGCCTTAGGTATTGGTATCCGCAGACTTGTTCCGTCTGCAAGAGCCTTCTTGATGAGGCGTTCGAGAACCCTCCGTAAGCGGAGGTCCAAGACAATGCCCGTGAGAAACTGCGCAAGGGGGTGCGCGGTTTCCAGAAAAAAACCACAGGGCCTTATATCCCTAACAAGAAGATGAGAGCCCTATTTTTCCCTAAGGCATCTGCTTATGCCCTGATCCCCAAGGATGAGATCCCCTGTGTCCAACTAACGGTTGAGCCGGACCTTGCGGCTGCTCTCCAAAGTTGTCACATCGACGAGGTGGAGAGGATGTCGGATGTGTCTGAAAACACCGAAAGGACCCTCATGGCCGAGGGTCAAGAAGAAGAGGATCAGGTGGAGTTCCCTGATTCTGAGGATGAGGTCGCCCGCACACCTTTTGTGGCTTCTGCTGTGGTCGAGGAGCCAGTTCCCTCTACTTCTGCTGCTTATATACCTGCACTACCGGCCACCCAGGATACCATCCAGGCCCTGGTGGCACTCCTGGACGAGAGGCTCCGCAAAGGCCATGAGGAGCTTAAGAGGGAACTTATGGGCTGGAAGAAACAGCCGGAGAAGATCTTGGTCAAGGAGCTTCCTCCTTGTTCAGTGACAAACCCCTGGAGGTATGCCAAGCACATGCCAATAACAATTTAACGCATCTTTATTAAGGATAACCTGGGTGCCGTCCCCCTTGAAGAGGTGGAGTTCTACCCTAGTTTTGAAGCATACCCGGACTGTTACATCAAGCTCAAGTCTGAACCTGTCACCAAGGAGGACACCGAGCCTAAGGAGGTGATTCTGTTCGAACACTCCAAGGCTCAAGCTATGCTGGCTGATTGCCTCAAGAGTAGAGGCTTCACTAACTCTTAGATGCCGGCATTGAGCAAGAAGCATCCTTCTTTTCTTGCTCCTCCCACTATGATCTTTCCCTTCGCGGAAAAGGCTCTAAACGTTGTCTTAAAGGCAGTGGAGGAAGGAAAGCCCTGCCCTACACTGGAGGAGTGTAGGCCTCTCTCCATCGCCTTAACGCCCGACACTAAAAGCTGGAAGGACATCCAACTTACCTTTACGGTTGGAAAGCTGGAACCTGACGTCGCTGGATGTCAGTTTAATGAAGACCTCCCCAAGCTTAATGACCACCTGTTGCGTCGGGAACAAGACACAAAAGAGAGGCTGGCCGCTTCCCTGTCGCATCATGTACAACTTGAGGCAATGGCCGGGGACGTACGGGTCCCGGGCTTCCACATGGTTCTTGCCCAGCCCCACCTTGCTACAGTGATGAAGGATTTGTACAGCTTCATAAAGGCTCGGAGAGCCTGTAGAGAGTTCGTATTCGCGGAGGCAACCGTGAAACACAAACCCCGGAAACTGATTTCCTCCAACATCTGGGGAAAACACCTCTTTCCAACTGATCTGGTGAAAGAGATTGTGGACAAAGCTGCCACTGAGAATCAGAACCTTCTCAATAAGTTGGGCATATCTCGAAAGAGGAAATCTTCTCAGGATGAAGGTCCGCAGCCTAAGAAGAGGTCCAATAAGCCCAGACCCCAACAGCGTCAGGCCAAACACCAGTTTCCGGCTCCCGCTACTACCCAAATAGTGGCCCAGCCACAGCAGACCTTTCAGCTGGTCCCTCAGCCGGTGGTGTCCCAGTCACCAGTTTTCACACCAGCCTATGAAAGGCAATCCACTACCTTTCGCCCCAGAGGTAGAGGCTCAGGCAGAGACTCCTCTCGTCGCCCTTCAAGAGGAAGAGGAGGAAGGGGAGCAGGCGGCCGAGGTGGCAAACCCTCGGAAAACCAGAAGCAATGAAGTGCTTCCGGTGGGAGGAAGACTCCACCACTTCCAGGATTGTTGGACCTTCGATCCTTGGGCACACAGCATCGTCAGGAAGGGACTAGGGTAGAGTTGGATAAAACCACCTCCAGCCTTCCACCAATTCTTCCAACCTTCAACCACCATCCTAGAAGAATAGGTCCTAGATCTCTTGAATTAGAAGGTGATCTAGAGGATGAAGTCCACCAAGTTCTAGGGAAGACTGTTTTGTGTTCCCATGAAAGACTCAGACAAACTCAGAGTCATTCTGGACTGGTCCCCTCTCAACAAGTTCATTGCAAACAACAAATTCAAGATGCTGACTCTTCAACATATGAGAACCCTACTGCCTCACAAGGCTTACACGGTCTCAATAGACCTAGCGGATGCCTACTGGCACATTTCAATGAATCACCAGGCTTCCTCCTATATAGGATTCAAGTTTCAAAGAGGAAAACACGCCTTCAGGGCTATGCCCTTCGGGCTCAGCGTGGCTCCAAGAATCTTCACTAAGATCGCAGACACGATAGTCCACCAGCTACGCCTTCAAGGCGTCCAGGTGATGGCCTACATAGACGATTGGCTGGTCTGGGCGACATCGCCAGAAGGATGCTTGCGTGCCTGCAGAAAGGTGAGTCAATTCCTGGAACATCAGGGTTTCAAAATCAACACCAGAAAGTCTCGCCTGTCTCCAGCTCAAAAGTTTCAATGGTTGGGAATCCATTGGAATCTTCAGTCACACTGTCTTTCCATCCCTCTGAGGAAAAGGAAGGATATAGATGGTTCTGTCAAGAGACTTCTCAAATCTAAATGGATTTCAAGATGACAGCAGGAGTGAGTACACGGCTCCCTACAGTTTGCTTCAGTGACAGACCCAGTGCTACGAGCACAGCTAAATGATGCATCGCGAGTCTGGGGACGAAATGCATCCATCGCTCGAAAAGATCTCAAGAGACCCCTCCTAACCAGGCTTCGCTCACTCCTCAAGCCGTGGTAGGAGGTAAAGACCCTGAAAAGATCAGTTCCTCTTCAACCACCACCTCCATCGATCAACATCCACACGGATGCCTCGCTAGAAGGATGGGGGGGTCACTCCCACCAGCGACAAGTTCAAGGATCATGGTCTCCCCTATTCAAGACGTTTCACATCAACATCTTGGAGGCCATGGCGGTTCTTCTCACTCTGAAGAAACTATCCCCTCGTCTTTCAATCCACATCCGTCCAACCCTGGACAGCTCTGTGGTGGTCTGATGTCTCAACCGTCAGGGCTCACGATCGCCCCAACTCAACCAAGTGCTGATACCCCTTTTCCACCTAGCGGAGAGGAAGAAATGGCACCTGTCGGCAGTTCACCTACAAGGATTCCGCAACGTGACGACGGACGCTCTATCGAGGACAAGCCACATAGAGTCGGAATGGTCCCTAGACGCAAGATCATTCTCCTTCATCTCCCGTCAAGTCCCGGAACTGCAGATCGACCTCTTCGCGACGAGCGACAACAATCAACTTCCTCTATACGTGGCCCCATACGAGGACCCCAAAGCGGAAGCGGTGGACGCCATGTCCCTGGATTGGAACAGATGCTCCAAGATTTACCTGTTCCCTCACCCAATCTTTTGCTGAAAGTCCTCTCCAAACTGAGAACCTTCAAGGGAACAGCAGCCCTAGTGGCTCCCAAGTGGCCCCGGAGCAACTGGTTCCACCTAGTCCTGGAGCTACAGCCCAAGCTGATCCCTCTGCTGGGCCCAGTTCTCTCCCAGCAGGTGCAGAAGTTGACTGTCTTCGATTCATCAAAGAAAGTCCGAGACCTTCATCTCTTGATTTTCTCTCCCAAGACGTGAAGAAAAGGTTTGGTATCTCGCAGAAATGTTTAGACTTCCTAGAGGAATACAAAACGAAGTCTACCAGAAGGCAATATGAGTAATCCTGGAAGAACTGGGTCTCCTTTGTCAAGGAAAGAAATCCTACGGAGATCTCCATATATTTTTGTAAGTCCTTCTTCATTCACCTTCATGGACAAGGCTTAGCAGCCAATACGATTTCCACTTGTGAATTGGCCTTGACAAGACCACTACTGTATGCCTTCCAGATAGATCTGTCCAACGAAATCTTTAACAAACTCCCGAAGGCATGCGCTAGACTCCGTCCTGTGCCCCCACCGAGACCCATCTCTTGGTCTCTGGATAGGGTGCTCCATTTTGCCTCTAGCCTGGACAACGAATCTTGCCCTCTGAAAGACTTGACACAAAATGTGATTTTCCTTTTTGCTCTCGCCTCAGGAGCCCGAGTCAGTGAAATAGTGGCTTTATCGAGAGAAGAGGGTCAGATACAGTTTGCCAATACAGGGGAACCTACCCGCTTCCCTGACCCTATGTTTCTCGCTATATACGAACTGCCCACCAAGAGATGGGGACCTGGGAGAATCTGCCCTCTGAAGGAAGATGTCTCTCTGTGCCCAGTAGAGAGTCTTAAGGTCTATCATCGAAGAACCTCAGCCTTTGGCGGAGGACAGCTCTTTAAAGGAGAAACATCGGGCAGCGACTTGTCACCACAACAACTAAGGGCGAGGATCACCTACTTTATACGCAGAACGGATCCCGACAGTACACCAGCAGGTCATGATACTAGGAAAGTCGCCTCTTCCCTAAATTTTTTCCAAGGTATGGATTTTGAAAGCCTCCGATCTTTCACTGGCTGGAAATCCTCTAGAGTGTTCTTTAAACACTATGCGAAGCAGGTGCACGACGTGAAAAGGTTTGTGGTAGCCGCAGGTAGTGTGTAGAAACCTGCTGCTTAGTGCAGCGTAGAACAGCGAGTTATTTCGGGACTCTAACTCAACGGGGGCCTGTGTTGACCCTAGTGCGATACATAGGGATTTCAGGTGAAAATGACATAGACTAACATGTGTGACACTTATTTATTGGACATGAAGTGTATTGTGATTTTTAAAGACTTTAGTTCCTCTGGAACTCATGTGTGCAATGGCAAAGTGTTTCCCTTTCAGATTCCACATCATCGTCTTTTACAGTCCTTAAGTCTATGTTTGTTAATCAATAATTCTGCTGTAAAATTATTTACCTGGTTTATTTCCTTACAAATTTTTCTTGAATAAATAGAAAATTTACCATATGCGTCTTATTTGGCCCTTCAATATGAAATAAACTACTGTTACAGAGTTTTAATGCCCCTAACTATTCATTATTATATCTATGTATAATTTTGCTCCTGTCTGAATTATGCTCACCATAAAAAGTGAAATAATTGTTCCTACACAAATATTTGACTTTCCTGATCTGTCCACGAGACCGACATGATCCTCGCTTCCAGGGTACTTTGAGATGTTCCTCACGTCCAAACAGGACTTCCCTGCCAGGGGGGCAGAAAGCCCTGTCATAGTTTATGCCACGGGTAGTGATATATAACGGAGATGTCACGGTCTCTAAGGTCATCAGACCAAAGGAATATTATTTGAAGTAGAAGGCACTATTGAAATGTGGGGAAAAAACCCACGATGCACTAATTCTCTAGTACACCTCCATCAGGACGTCATGGCTTGAGCCCAAAAAACGGATTTTGAGCGAGGTGAAAAATCTATTTTTGGGAGACATGGCCATGACTTCCTGATGGACTCGAACTATTGTTTCTATTCTGGCCTTTCAGGCCCCTCCCTTTCTTATTGCATCATGGAGGTTGACAGAAACTCTAAAAACGAATGAAGCGTGCGGACGTGATGTCAGTCTAGATGGCGGACAGCTATGGCTGCCGTTTGTTTACGTCGCTAGGTACCGTAACAGTAACGCAGGAGGATAACTTTGCAACGGCTCCTCCTATAATTTGTCACCTTCCCCCTCGAAGCGTAAATGCTATGTGGGGTGCAGATAGCCATGTGGCGTGTCAAGCATACGTCCCCTGTTGATATACGATATCCTAAAGGGAAACCTTATGGGTACTCGCGCCAGAAGTTAGAATTCTGTGAAACCTTTAGTTTAATTCTCTTGGAATATCTACTGTAGTCATATATACCTAAGGAAGCTACTGAAGGAACCTTCCATCTGGACGTCATGGCCATCTCACCTGAAATTAGATTTTTCGCTTTGCTCAAAATCCGTTTATCCAGTTAGAACAAAATAAAAATCCTAAAGAAAATTAATATAGTTTTTAATTTTAGTCTTTTTTTAAACTGAATGTTATCTGAACGTTGAGATCAAGAAAAAAGTCTCATGAATTTTTCAATTATATATTCTCCTTAATTGCCTCATGAACTCTAGTTATTCACAATTCTGATTTTTCTGTTCCCAATTGTTATTCGTCTTTTTATTTGCCCTTTTGCATTTCCCAAAGCTGGAGGCATAATTAAATATATGTTTTTGAATCCATCCTTAGAGCTCCCTGCTTCTTTGGTAAAAGAGAAAAAAAATACACGCAGAAATGTGTTTACAAATTGAAAACTTGTTTTTGGTATTAGGCAGAATATAAAAAAAAGAAAAAAAAATCTTTTTGTCTTGGCAAAACATATGTGAACTTTCATTTTTATTTTACCCTGCAGTAATTAAAATAGGATTTGCTGCATTAGGAGAAAATACGGTGAAATATTTTTTTTTCCTTTTTATCATCTCTTTATGCCCTTATGACAATCCTTTTGACAGCTACGTTTATGCTAATCTTGATTATATGTTTTCTTAAGTAGATAACTCTTCACAGCATAATAATAATAATAATAATAATAATAATAATAATAATAATAATAATAATAATAATAATAATAATAATAATAATAATAATAATGATAATAATAATAATAATGATAATAATAATAATAATAATAATAATAATATAAACCAAATTAATTATGTTATTAATTCGAATGATCATAAAAATAAAGGCTGCACCATCTTCAACATCTTTATCTGAAATTGATAAACGTCTGTTGATCAATCAATCGTTCCTATATGCTAAAGGCATTCATAATTCCCTGATAAAGTAGCTTGACTGTCCAAAAGCCCTCGACTCTTACGAAGCTCTTTTCACAATTACCAATTTTGGCAAAATTCCTAGATTCTGGTCTCTGGATTAGTATGATATCATATGGGATGTGCTGGATCATTTCTTTGAATTATTGTGGATTTCTCGGTAATTGATATTTAAGCTTTCGGAAAGACTGGAACTATATATTTTCCAATTAGTTATGTTATGTTTTTTAGTATCCTGACCATTAATATTCAGTCAACGTATTTGTTTATATGTTTTCAACCTCCTTTATATCATGCATAGGAACATAGTGGGATATAAGTGCTTCAGGTGGAGAAAAAATGAAAATAGTGAAATACGATGAAGCACTTAACCTAGAATAAAACTTGCTCCTCCTGTTCTTTCAATGAAATTCAAATAAAATATTGATTTACAGCAGGCATAATTCAATAACTTCTAAAAATATTGTATCAACCTAAAGCTTTAAGCAACCATATGGCAGATTAAGAAAACTAAGTAAATGCACTCACATGAGGCATTTCATATACAAACGGCAGTCATCAAGGTATTGAAGAGGGTGCAGTAAAAAGACGACAGAAACATGAAAACATCCGGAAAGGTCAGCTTTAAAAATATTAAAGTTTTAATTGGTTCAAAGCAATAAATAATAACTGCGCTAGAG
>NC_090731.1:176360374-176367874 GCF_036898095.1 Palaemon carinicauda | reverse complement strand
GTTACAAGGAACACTTGCATACGAATATGCATGGCACATGTGTCAGTCTATTATGCTTAATGTCACCCGTGTAATTAGACCAGTCTATAGTGTCATACACTAGACATATCACTCAACATGATACACCATAAGAGTCTATCATGTACACCCTTCACTACAAGTCCCAAATAGTGCACTGTTCTTCGCAGAGATCAAGCGGCAGGTTTTAGTACACTACCTGCTGCTACCACAAAATGTTTGATCTCCTGTAGCTGTTTCGCATAGTGCTTGAAGACAACCCTGGATGACTTTCATCCAGTGTAAGCGCGAAGACTTTCAAGCAATATAGTTTGAAAGAAATTTAGAGACGAAGCAATTTTCTTGGATCATGACCTGCGTGTGTACTGTCTGGATCCACTCTTCTTATGAAATAAGTGATCTTCGCCCTTAGTTGTTTCAAGGATAATGTCGAACCTGATGTTTCTCCCCTGAAAAGCTGACCTCCCTTAAAGTCTGAAGTTCTACGAAGATGGACATTTAGGCATTCAACTGGGCATAGGGATGCTTCTTCCTTCATAGGGCAGATTCTCCAGGGACCCACCTCTTAGTGGGCAGCTCGTTCTTGGCGAGAAACGTCGGGTCCGGAAAAAGGTTCAGTTCTCCGAAGTCTGTGAACTGAATGTAGCCATCATCCATCAAGAGGGGCACTATTTCGCTGACTCTGGCTCCTGAGGCTAGTGCAAATAAGAATATCACCTTTTGAGTCAAGTCTTTAGAGAGCAATCTTCGTTGTTCAAGGTTGATGCTAAGTGAAGAACCTTATCCAAGGACCATGAAATGGGCTTTGGAGGGGCTGCGGGCCGAAGTTTAGCGGAGGCTTTTGGAATCTTGTTGAAGATTTCGTTAGAGAAATCTACCTGGAAGGCGTACAGTACAGGTCTGGTTAGGGCAGATTTGCACGTAGCAATCGTAGTGGCTGCTAACCCTTTTTCATGGAGATGGATGAGGAAGGATAAACGGAAATCCGTAGTAATCTCCTTTGGTTTCTTTGCCTTGACAAAGGTGACCAATTTTTTTTCCAGGAGGACTCGTATTGTCTTCTCAATCACTTTGATTTGTATCCTTCTAAGAAGTTAATACAGTCCTTTGAAATCCCAAACCTTATCTTGACTGCTGAGGTAAGAAAATCATGAGATGAAGGTTCCGCGTTTTCTGTGATGAAGCTGAGACAGTCGATTTCTGTATTGTTGAGTCAGAACTAGATCCGGCAACAGGATGAGCTTCAGACGTAGTTCTGTTATCAGGGGGAACCAGACGCTGCTGGGCCACTTGTGGGCCACTATTGCTGCCATTCCGTGAAAGGATCTCAGTTTGTTTAGGACTTTCAGCAGAGGGTTGGTTGAAGGGAACAGGTAGATCTTGGACCATCTGTTCCTATCTAGGGACATTGCATCCATTTCTTCTGCTAGAGGATCTTCGTACAAGGCTACATACCGGGGTAGCTTCTTGTTATCGCTCATTGCGAAGAGGTCTACTTGCAGTCCTGGGACTTTGAGTAAGATGAAGGAGAATGATCTTGCATCTAGGGACCATTCTGACTCTTTCGGGTTGAACCTGGATAGAGCGTCCGCTGCCACATTGCGGAACCCTTGAAGGTGAACTGATGACAAGTGCCATCTTTTCTTCTCTGCTAGCCGGAGGATGGCCAGTATTACTTGATTGATTTGAGGTCATCTCGAGCCCTGTTGATTTAGGCATCTCATTACAACCTCGCTGTCTAATACCAGTTGAATGTGGATTGAGCAGCGAAGTTTCAGTTTTTTCAGTGAAAGAAAAACTGACCTGGCTTCCAGAAAGTTGATGTGGAAGGTTTTAAGAGGGAAGACCAGGTTCCTTGGACTTTCCGATGGTGAGAATGGCCTCCCCACCCTCCCTTTGAGGCATCCGTGTGACCGGTGACTGACGGTGGAGGCGGTTGTAAGGGTACCTTCTTCTTTAGATACTTGGCCTCTGACCATGGCTTGAGGATGGATCGCACACGATTCGGTATCGGTCTTTTTAGATCTCTTTGAGTGTTTGATGCATATTTTCTCCAAACTCCGGATGAATCTTTTAATTGAGCTCTTAATTGAGCTCTCAATATTGGGTCTGTCACTGAGCCGAACTGGAGAGACCCCAACACTCTCTCCTGTTGCCTTCTTGATATCCTGGCGGATTGGAGGAGTCTCTGGACAGATCCCGCTATCTCTCTCCTCTTCTTTGATGGAATGGAGAGGCAGTGTGACCGTAAGTTCCAGTGGACACCCAGCCAATGGAACTTCTGAGCTGGAGATAGTCGAGACTTTTCCAAGTTGATCTTGAATCCTAGGTGTTCCAGGAACTGGATCACTTCCTTGGAGGCTTGCGTGCACTCTTCTTTGGATGCTGCCCACACCAGCCAGTCGTCCAGGTAGGCTACTACCTGAATTCCCTTTAAGCGTAGTTGATGAATGACTGCATTCGCAAGCTTGGTCAATACCCTTAGGGCTATGTTCAGGCCGAACGGCATGGCTCTGAAGACGTATAGTCTTTTCTGTAGCTTGAATCCTAGGTAGGGGGAAACTTGACGGTTGATTGGAATGTGCCAGTACGCATCTGTCATGTCTATGGACACTGTGTATGCCTGTTTGGGCAAAAGGGTCCTTATGTGTTCGAGCGACAGCATTCTGAACTTGTAGTTCACTATGAACTTGTTGAGTGGTGGAAGGTCCAGAATGACTCTGAGCTTTTCCGAGTCTTTCTTCGGAACACAGAATAGCCTTCCTAGGAATTTGATGTACTTAGCCCTCCTTACAACTCTCTTGTCTAAGAGTTCCTGAACGTATTCTTCCAATATGGAGGTTGAGTGTTGGAAGAATTGAGGGAAGTTCGGTGGAGTTGTATTCCAACTCCACCCCAGTCCGTTCATGATTAGGCTGTGGGCCCAGGGATCGAAGGTCCAGCGATCCCGGAAGAGGAGAAGTCTCCCTCCTACCAATAGCATCTCACTTGTAGAGCTGGTTGGAGGATTTGCCTCTTTGGCCACGTCCACCTCTGTTGCCCCTAACTCTAGAGGGGCGTCTAGAGGATCCTCAAAGGGAACCTCGAGACCTCGGCCTAAAGGTCTTCGATTGCCTTTCAAAGGCTGGGGGTGAGGACGGGCGACTGAGTCGCCACTGGTTGGGGCACCAGCTGGAAAGTGGTGGGTGGCTGTGCCACCGTCCGGGGCACCATGGCCACGGGGAGCTGTTGTTGTTGTCGAGGACGAAAGGGCACTCGGACGTTTTGTCTTCCTTTTTGGCTGGGGACCCTCTTCAGCGGAAGACTTTCTTTTGGAAGACAAGCCCCACTTGGAGAGGACCTCTTTAACCACTTCACTTGGGAAGAGGTCTTTTCCCCAGATGTTAGAGGCTATCAGATTCCTTGGTTTGTGTGTCACCGCAGCCGAGGCAGCACGAACTCTCTGCAAGCCCGGCGGGCTTTAATGAAATTATATAGGTCTTTGGTGACCGTTGCCAAATGAGCTTTGGCAAAGACCATGAACATATCTGGGGTCTCGTTAACACTTGCCATCGTCTCTAACCCAGTTTGTAGAGACATAGGGGCGGCAAGTCGTTCTTTGGTCTCCTGCTCCCTTTGCAGGTGAAAGTCCGACAACTTTGGGAGGACTTAACCGAACTGACGTCCGGCAATGTCAGTGTCCAGCTTCCCGACTGAGAAGGTGTTATAGACATCCTTCCAGTCCGCATCGTCAGATGGTAGGGCAAGGGAAAAGGGTTTACACTCCTCGAGTGTAGGACAAGGTTTTCCTGCCTTGACTGCCTTCAAGGCTGCCTTAATCCTTTCTCCATAAAGGGGAAGGCACGGGAAGAATCAGCAATGAAGGAAGGGTGCTTCTTGCTGAGAGCCGGCACCTTGGAACTAGAGAAGACCCTCTCCTTCAAGCTTTTAGTAAACAAGGCTTGGGCCTTGTGGAGGTCCAGAATGATGACCTCTTTCGACTCTGTTTCTTCTTTGGAAGAAGGTTCCGTCCTCAGGCGGATGTAACAATCCGTATAGGCCCCTTTGCTGGGCCAAAACTCCACATCATCTACTGGGACAGTACCCAGTTTCTCGGAGAGGAAGATCTTCCCTCCTGACATCGGAATGTGCTCAGGATACCTCCATACCTCTAAGGATTGATGTCAGGAAAAGCGGGAAGTTCTTTGATATTCAGCTTCTTGGGGGCTAAACGCGTAGACACGAGCTGGTGCATTTCAGTCCGTAGAGAAGCCTCCTTCTCGGACGACTGCTTTTGCGTGTCCTGGAACATGAACAATAGCGAATGCAGCGTAATGGTGATCGAGTCTAGCTGGGGAGCAGAAGAAGAAGTTGACGGAACAGGGCTAGCCACCGTAGCCGAAGAAACCTAAATCGTTTCAGCTTTCTCTTCGTCGCCTTCAGGAGGAAAGATAGTTTCTTGTTCCAGTTCTTCCACTAGGAGACTACATTCAGTCTCCTCAGAGACAACTGACATGTTGTCTTCTAAATGGATGTCTTCAAGGCATCGGATACATCAGATTCTACCGGAATCTGGACTAGGGGAATCTCAGGTTGAGCCTAGGGAACAATTGCATCCGAAGATGCCCTGGGGAACAGACAAGCCCTCATCTTCTCATTAGGAAGATATGGGCCAGTGGTGTTCTTCTGAGAACCTCTGACCCATTTTTGCAGCGTATCTTTTGCTGCATCCCTTGACTCTGTGGACTTCTGATCATCAGAAGCCTCTTTTACCAGTTTGTCACAAACGGTACATACATTTGGTTCCCAATACTTCAGAGATCCCTTGGTAATTGCACAGCGCGCGTGGGTCCTGCACATATCATGGCTGCAGAAGTTCTTACTGCGGACCTTGCAGAAATGGTTCCTGCACTCAGGATGCTCCTCCTGTAAAGAAAGAAAAGCATATAAGTATTCGGTGAATATCTCAGATTTCATCATACAGATGCATAAATTTTTATTTAGCTTAGGATAGTGTAGGCTAGAAAAAGGGAAAGACACCCACATGTGCCTCCTGTCCATCCTATTGTTATGACCTCCAATATTGAACAGTAAATTCTTGATAAATTATATGGGAAGATAATATCCTTGGATATAAGGTGTAATCTTAACACTGTCTTCCAGGTTCAATATTGGGGATTTTTTGATAATGGATATCAACCATTAATTAAGCAGAGAGAATCGCTCTCTAGATTTGGTGGTCTCACAATAGCGTGCCCATGAAGCACCTTGTAGGTTGGAAAATTGTTTGTATAGGCTACAGTACAGACCATTGCCGTCAGTACTGTGTGCCTTCCGGCATACGCCGGCATTGCCCTGGGCTATTGAAGGTATTCACTGCCTTCAAGATAAGGGGCGGCAGGTCGCTGGCAGCTGCTCCGCTGCCGGCAGCCGGAGGGTTCCTCTATCAAGGTGGACCTCCCGGCAGCCGGCGGAAAAAGTCTGTTGACTTTGGATGACCGCCCGCCGGCAGTCAACATAGTTGCCGGCGGCTGGCCAGAGTGTGTGCCGGTTGCCGTTGGGTCGCTGATCAACGGTACCCCATGGCAAGTGGCGGCAGAGCAAACTGACGGCGGAGAGCCGTCCGAGATAGCTGCCGGCAGCTGCAAACTGCCAGCAGTCGGCCCAGGGTTGATGAAAGAAAAAGAAAAAGCGTGGATGGGGGGGAAAGCAAAGGCTCAGCCTTGCAGACCTTCATCCGGAATGAGGGTTCATATGGAAGGGGGGAATATATTAGGTCTTCCATCCAACCATAGCCCGTCCATATTGGTAGTAGGGTTATGGAAGGCAGTCCAAAGGAGGACTGAAGAACACTCTAAAGAAGGAAGAGGATCCTTGCCGGCAGCTGGCTCAGCCGGCGGCACACAGGGAACCTCAAGCCAATTCCCCAAATTCCCCATAAGGTCGATTGTAGAATGATGGCCAGGATATGTGAAGGCTAGGCCAACACCAAAGGACAGCAGGGGAGGGGCAAGGGTCCTGTATGTAAGGTAACACCTAAAAGGCACTACCTAACCTAAGAGATTCTGATCCATAGTTAAGGCAACTTTAATGGCGGGGGAATTCAATTCCCCTGGTTGGGTTAGTCTGATAAGTGAGACAACGACACACAGGTCGCTGTCTCAAGGGGGGAAACAGAATCTAGTGCCGGAGTCCCTAGGCAAGGGAAGAATTCAATCCTTCTGCCTAGGACCTGTCAGCACAGGACTGTCTGCTGGGCCATGGGAAGGAGTAATTATCATATAACGCCTCCAGGGTATGGCCTAGGGAGGTCTAGCCTCCTGCATAGGCAACCTAACCTGACTTGGGAAATCATTTCACCAAGACGGACAGTTGTCAATGACAGACATTCTACTCTGATGTCCCGTTCTAAGCTCAAAACCGACTCAGTGGTTGAGAGAAAGAAACGGGAACACATCAGTAAAGATTTGCCAGAACACAGTTCAAGGCAAAGCCAACCTGAGTTAGCCTAGGCTAGTGAGAGGGAAGAGGAATTGCTCTTAAATCTCGCAAGGAGATTGGTATCGACCTAAAAGGTAAAGGAGGTGTCAGTCTCACTTAAAAGACGATACAAGAGCAAATGGGAAAATGTATGAAAGTATACTAAAGCCCCTAGGCTGGTAGCCTAGGCGCAGTGAGAATCGGTCACCGAAACTCTCTCGTATACTATCTCGGATGAGGAAAATTTTTGTGCAGTAATATCTTAATTGTATAAAATATTGCCTAAGCTTCAATAAAACTCTAGCAGGAAGGTTTATATCAGGCATGAAGTGTGTAGGTGCCTAGGGTAGGCAGCCTAGCACTCGTGGGGCTCGGTCATAAATCTGCCAAATCCACGACAACAAGGGCATAATATAAGAATTCCCAGCTAAATTGCTAAATAGCTAAAAGTTATCAAAGCGATAAATGCCGGGAAAGTTGTTCTGGCTAACTAAATGTACCTGCAGAACGACCGCGTCCATGACGCCCTCCAGCTGGCAACCTCTCTTGTTACGTTAATTACGATCTTATTTCGAGGAAAAAACTTGCAAGAGCTTACATTTATACAATTCAAAGATAGTACATAACCTTCCAGAGGCAGATGAGGCTGGGGAAGACATTATCGAAGCAAAACAATCTAAAATACTGAGAGATAAAACGGTATAAACAACGGTCTAAGGGGCTAAAATAGAAAGTATGACTAGATGGCGCAGCGCAGAGGCGGGGCTGGTGCCAAATTACAGTAGGAGTGTTACCTTAATAACGGCTCTCCTATAATTCTGGCCACTTTCCCCTCTCAAAGCGAAAACGCTATTAGGGGTGTAGATAGCTATGCGACGTGTCAAGAATACATCCTCTGATATTATGCGATATCCCTTTTAAAATATATAAGGGATACTCGCTCCAGGAGTTAGAATTCTGGATACCTTTAGTAAAATTCTCTGGGATATATCACTGTAGTCAAATATAACCAAGGAAGCTACT
>NC_090731.1:176338654-176348654 GCF_036898095.1 Palaemon carinicauda | reverse complement strand
GAACCGTAACCAGAGAGATGGATCCAATGTAGTACCATCTACCCAATCAAAAGACCCCATAACTCTCTAGCGGTAGTATCTCAACGGTTGGCTGGTTCCCTGGCAAACCTATTACCTATATGTGTGTGTGTATGAGTGTGTTTGTTTATTAAAAAAAAAAATAATAATATTACAGACCTAACCAAACATTATTTGCCTCATCATCCACTATGTAATAACAAAGAAAACATACAAATTTATTAGAGACTCAGTGGAACTACAAGGTATTGAAAACAGTGGAAGATGTTTGGTTGTTCAATGAATTCAGCTGTTGATTATTAAATATTCAAGGATAGAACGAGAATAGCTTTGGTGACAATATTGGAATCATCGCATGAGAAAGGGGTTTTACTTTTGCAGTGATGGCATGAGACTCAGTTTTTGTTTAAACTAATCTTTTTATGGATTGGTTATATTTCTCACCTCTGTATTTGGGTCCGTAAAGCCATTAACACTCCATGACCGCTTTAGATTATTCTATAATAAAGAAAACCTCCTTATCTGGTGCGATCTTTTTTGCTTTACCCTGCGTATAATGTAGTTTTGGAAAATGCTGGAGCCCCCCACTCAAAAAAAAAAAAAAAAAAAAAAATCCTCAGTAAAAACCCCTTATTCAAAGAATATAGAAATTTGAAGGTATATAAACTGAGATGATGGATTTATTTTGGTACCGCTTGACAACGGTTGAATTTGTTAATTCAAGTATCATATTATTTTAATAGAATATTGTTAGGATCAATCATTGTTTGTAGATTCGTCTTACCATGTGCAAGAAACGGGTTCTTGCTGCTAAATAAACTGTAATATT
This sequence comes from Palaemon carinicauda, assembly GCF_036898095.1. Lineage (NCBI taxonomy): Eukaryota > Metazoa > Arthropoda > Malacostraca > Decapoda > Palaemonidae > Palaemon > Palaemon carinicauda. Next base: position 176,347,807 of record NC_090731.1, on the reverse strand, counting down.
ACCATCATCAAAAGACAATTACCACTTATATTTAGAAAATGATTATAAAAAGATAATAACTTAAGACATTGTCACGAATAGAAATAACACAGCTTTTAATCACTAAGCCTTTCTTCAAAACTGTTATTAATTTTCACCATTTCACCGAGCATATTGTCTTAGTGCGTGTTATTTTTTAAATACTTGTATCATTTGTTGTAAAAAGTGCAAGGATCTTACGCCACATATATTTACTTATCTCTCTTTCTATTCAACTTTTTATCTATTTTTTATCTCTTAATATAACGGTCTATTCTTATATAATGGTGTAGATAACAGTGTAGATTAAACTGTTAGAATATCAAAGTGTTTAAAGGTTTAATTCGTACAAAATCTATACATATATTTAAACAAAAGAACAATATGAAAACAGAACAGAATCTCTCCCAAACAACCCCATGAAAACAGGTATTGATTAAAAATTACTATTTTAGTCTTCCTCCATATTTGTTAGTAACGTGGCATTTTTGCCGTTGAAATGGCTAATGTATTTTTCTTTTTTGCAGAATTTTATGTTAAATTGTTAGAATATGAAAGTGTAAAAGCTTTAATTCGTACAAAATCTATGGAGATGATTAAAAAAAAAAAAGGACATAAAACAGAACAGAATCACTCCCCAAACAACCCAACTCCCGTGAAGGAAAACAGTTATTGATTAAAAATAATTTTTTTGGTCTTCCTCCCCGTTAGTTAGTAACATGGCATTTGTGCCGTTGAAATTGCGAATTTAATTTATTTTTTTTTCTTCAGAAATTTATGTAAAATTATTCAGATACAGAAGTTTTAATTTTATGGTCACTGGAATTAAAAGGGTAACTGTGTTTTGAAATGTACTGACGGAACGTCAGTACATTTTGTTATTTGTTATCGGAAAGAGTAATATAAAATATTTTGATAACTTTGTATATCCTGCTATGGGTTTGTGGAACATTAATTAGTTTTTAGGTTTAACCTAAATACCGTCATGAATAAATACAGATTTTTGGGGAATATAAACTGTTACTTAATTTTATCATGGATTTCCAGTGACCACATTGAATTATATTTGAGGTTATTCTTCAATTGGTAGTGCACTCGCATCTTTTTTTTTTTATATATATAGTTTATGAGACTATTCCTCTACAAATATGCTTTTTATTGTGAGTCCTAATTTCCTCAAACTAAAATATTTGCCAGTTTTACATATATGGAAATAGAATAGATAATTGAAACACTAATCTTGTCTCACAACAAGTCGCAGGTGTTGGACATAGTTGAACGTTGTTGCCAACGAAAAAAAAATCGTCATGGAAGACCAACAGTTACCCGTATACCATTTCCTCTGCCGAGACTCAGGAGGGAATCTTTAGAAGTGGTCTTTAGCCCAAGGAAAACCCAGGAAAGCTGTGTAAACCAATTGGACACATTGCAGCGAATGTTGCAGCTTTCTTGGGATGGCTTCAGTCCAATGAGTGGAGCAGTCGATGAAGGCAAAAATTTTAATGATATCCTTGTGATGTGGACAGGAGATATAATATGTCAAGTTGAATGTCGGCAAAACGTTGATGTTGAGGAAAGGTGCCCACTCCTGTATTCATGTGTTGATGTACTTTGGAAGTTTGGCATGAAGTACAGACGTGGACCCAATCTTTAGTAAACTTATTAATGCTGTGACAAATGGACTTTGTCTTTAGTAGCCGTGCAGTAGATCGACGCGTGGGATTTGAAAGGCCATGAATGAAATGAAACACCTGTCAGCGCATTGGAGCAGGTATCCATGGTTGTGGTCTACTGATATTAATGTCACAGAGGAGTGAGGTGCTGGATCGTTGATTGGGACATTTTCTCAACGATGAGATGCGCAGAATGTTCTATATGCTCAGTACTCTAGATCTTTTCACTGGGCTTCTGCCAAGACGTTGTACCCCAAACCCAGGTGAATGGTGGCCAATGTTGTTCTTGACAGAGCATCGGCAAAAAGATTTATTTTCCCCAGGGACGTCTTGAAGGGAGCCGTTGTATTCAGCCAGAACGGAGATATGTCAGCGGTGACGGGCAGACAAGCCATCAGGCTGTCAATTGAAATGCGTGCACCAGAGGCATGAGGTCCATGAGAATTACAAGGGTGTACCTTTTGAGAAATGGCAAATGTGATGGACAGCCAAATGCAGCAACAGCAATTCACGGTTGAAGGTAGAGTAGCCAGATTTTGCTTAGAACACTTTTCTACTGAAGAAAGCAATGGGTGTGGAGAACGACATCGCTAGTATCTGTGGAGAGAAGGAGAGGGACATGTGGCACGAGTAAAGTGAGATTAGCAGCAGTTGATATGGCATTCTTTGTTCTGCAGAAACCCTCTTCTTGAAGGGGACCTTACTTAAGGTCTTTTGGCTTACCCTTGTGGGAAGCTTAGAGGTGATCAAGAGTGGCAATGATAGGTGTCAGGAAACGGTGATAATACTTTATCAGGCTCAAGAATTCTTGCAGTGCTCTGATGGTCGAGGCGTGGGAAAGTTCTAAATGGCTGTTATCTTCTCAGATAGGGAGTGGACTACTTCAGGAGTGATGGGGTACCTCAAGAACAATTCTTCATAGGTAGTCAAGCCAGATCCGTAGGAGATGGAGGTGTTCCTCTTTGGAGGAAAACACAAGTATACCGTCCTTGTAACATATGCAGAAGAGGAGGTCATGAGAGGCTAAAAAGTGGCCCCTTGAATTACGAATGCCTAAACAGGAGTAATTGAAGGGGTATGTACCGGAGGTGGTAATTACCGTTTTAGGGATATCTTCCGGGTTCATTGGCACCTAATAATACCCCTTGAGGAGGTCAAGCATGGAGAAAACCTTTGCTTTGTGCAAGTAGGAGGTAACGTTGGCACTGTTTTGTAGGGGTTAGTGATCCGGTTCCATCTACATGTTCAGACATTCTTTAATCACCACATGGATGCCAAAGCCTTCATTTTTTCAGGGCGATGTGTAAGGGTGATGAAAATAGGCTTGAGGGCATTTCGACAAAGGGCCCTTTCTTCCCTTTTGGGGAACGTTCGTTTAGCGGCTGCCAAACGATCTGTTGCCAGATGCCTAAAAGTGGCAAACCCTGGGTGCTTTTGTCAGCTTAATACGCTCATAAATCTTGTATTTGGAGGGAACCCTGAGCGTTTGGTCAAGTTCTGGACAGTGGTGAGCTTAGACATCCATAGATGCGCTGATGTAGAGAGAGAGGTCAGATGGGATGGATTGAAGAGGGGAGAGTCTACGTTGACTAACCGTCAGTGAGCTACATCAACCAAGAGCTGGAATTGTGAGAGGGAATGCACCCCGTGAATCCATTGGCAACTACCAGGCTGACGTCAGAAGACTTAGACTACATCGTGTTCTGGAGATTAACCTTGGAAGAAGAGAACGACAAGCACCCGTGTCTACCAAAATTTATACGCCTATAACTGCATCATGTGAAAAAAAAAAGATTACTGATAAGGGAGGCCACTGCCAAAAGCAATGGACTACTTACAGTACACATTTTTGTGCCAATGACAACTTGTCACACATTTCTTCACAACAGCCCTGAATCTGGCGTGGTAGTAGTAATACTGTGGCTGATGGGCGTTATTAAGTGACCTATAGCGACTATAGAAGTCATTTGTTTGGGAGTGACCGATTGGTGGGTTGTGAGGGGCTTTATCACCGATTCAGCACGTCTCTGGGTTGGCGTGTGTGTTCTACTGCATTCACATAAGCTTTTGACGATGTTGAATAGTTGTTTTCTTCGTTAAGATTGGTGACATTGATGGTGGTCTTAAAGGTGAAAGGTGATGAAGTGGCTATCCATAAGGGTATCGAATTTGGTCATCAGGTCCCTCATTGGCAAAATATCGATGTTGGGTATGGCAGTGTGTACAGGTTTGAGTAAACATCATGCCCAAAGGGTACAAATTAGGTTCATCTCAGGATGAGAGCCATCTGTGTCAGGTTGCAGTAAAGCGTTACTGGTTATTTCCCTGAGGGCAAATGAAGCTTTTTGGTCCCACAACGGCTGATGAGAGAGCTTAAAAAGTTTGGCTATATGGGGGCCTTGCAATGGTGAGTACTGCTCCAAGAGGTATGCTTTGAGGGTGTCTCACCCTATTGGGGTGACTTTTTGCTTGCAAAGCCAATAGTAGATTTCCGGGAAAGTGTCCTTTGGGATCCCCGTAAGAACATAGTCTGCTTTGGTGCTTGAGTGAATCACACCGTTAGTGTGGCATTGGACACCTGGGTGATGAAACTAAACAAATAATTATCTACTGGCAAAGGGCGGTAGTTTCGAGGTCGGAGGGAGGTATAATCAAACAGTATAACACTCCGATGTGGGTGAAAGCGGGAGGGAACTGGCCACTCAATGGTCACCAATGTGAGAGTGAGCCATTAGTTTGTAAGTGAGAGGCGAGGTGAATGCAACCAACTTTATTTAAATAGATAGCACGTTAATATATAACAGGTGGAGGACACGAAGGTCACGGAAAAAGAAAACAAAATATTTCCCGTAGAGCGAGATATACAATAAAAGAAAATACCGTTGCAGTGTGTGAGCGTATATGACACAAGTGCGTTAGATATTCGTGAAATATCCTAATTTTTATTTTTAATCACTTATCATGTAGTTTTTTTATTTCCTTGCTTTCTTTCCTTACTGGGCTGTTTCTCCCTGTTATAACACCTTACATTTCCAACTAGGTTTATGCGAGTAGATTAGTCTTCAATGATAATAATAATAATAATAATAATAATAATAATAATAATAATAATAATAATAATAATAATAATAATAATAATTGGCTTTATCCAGTAACCAACCTGCCGACTTTCTTCCTCCAATCTTTCTCACCAGTCCCTCCATTTATTTTTGTCACTGTCATTCTTTTAGGCACCTCAAGAGAGAGAGAGAGAGAGAGAGAGAGAGAGAGAGAGAGAGAGAGAGAGAGAGAGAGAGAGAGAGAGAGAGAGAGAGAGAGAGATATGTTCTAATTTTTGGCCTTCTTACGACGTTACCCAGAAACCATATTTGCTTACCTCTCACTCCATGATATTTTCAACATTCCCCCAAAATCATATTCCTGGAGCCTGTGACCTATCTTCGCCGGCTTTCTTCAAGGTCCACGTTTCACAGCTATACACTAGTACTGCCAAAAAAGACATTTATGGGTATTTTGTAGTTCGTGACTAATTTTTTTATTTTGTAAAATTTATTCTTTGCCATGGATATTCTCTTCTTGATCTCTTCTGCGTTGGCCATCACTTCTTACATCGCATCCTAAATAACTAAAAGCATTGGTTTTGTTTGACTGGTTGAACACTGGTTCTTTATCTGTTTTGCGAATTTTCATATTTGATGATAACGATAACTTCTGTTTCTTAATATCTATTGAAAAAAACTCTCTGCTTGATTGGTCTGAAAAAAGATTAAGGCTTTAAATTCATCCTGGGAGTCTGTAAACTAGTGTTGTATCCTCAGTATATATGATGTCATCAATATTGACTCCTCCATACTTAATCCCTCCTATATCTCTGAGAATCTCCCATTATCATTTCACCATATAAATTGAAGCGATCGGGCGATAACACACAGCCCTATCGTATACATCTCTTGGTGTACCGAGTCTCGGTCTCATCCATTTTCTACTTTCACTGATGCCTCATGATATCAAAATCATTTCTTTATTATTCTCAGATTTTTTCCCGTTGTACTTTATCTGTTCTAGTACCCTTATAAGGTCTACATATCTAACCACATCAAAAACATTTTCAGAGTCAACAAAAACCATCATATATATCCTTTTTTTTCCCCTTTTATTGCATATATTGTCTCTTTATCTCTCATAAACTGCATTGTTAATTGCCAATCTCTGAGAGTATCATATTTCAAGAGAATGCCTCATATTATTTTTGTGGTCTGACTCGTGATATTGATAGGTCTGTGTTTATTGCACTCAACTGCTCTTGGTATTTTTGGTATTGTGATGAATTTTGGATTTATACATCTATGCTGCAGGCTCTCCGTCTTCATATATCCTTCAACAATCTCCATTAATAGGTCAATGATGCACTCTCCTAGAGCTACCAACATATCTGGTGTTATTTTCATCATCGCTTGTTGCTGGGCTGCTTTCTATTTGATATAGATCTGCCTTTATCTCTGATCTGATCATACTTGGGTCCCTCTCCGTTGTCATCCAAGTCTAGTTGGTTTAGTTTGTCACCATCAACAATTTTTCAATTTATTCTGTCCATATCTCCAATATATCTTTTAATTTCGTTATAATTGATCCTTCCACTTTTTTTATACAAATGCTAATGTTTCTAATCTTTTTAAAAGTAATTTACACTTTGTCATATTGTGTATATTCATCTCTCCCATCTAAACCTTCCATCTGTCATTCTTTTGAATTCAATTTATCATTCCTTCACGATCAATGCAAAAAAAAAAAAATCGTTAGTTTGTTAATATTATTTTTAGCTTATTGTAGTATCCTAAACTCCATTTTCTTCACTAAAATGAATCCCACTTATCATTGATACAGATGATGAGAGGTTTTAAAAAGTAATACTAAATATCTGCCTTCAATAACTTTGTTTTTCTTGGGACTTTTGCCATATGGCTTTTGCTAACACATGGATTTATCTCTCGTAATTTCTATTACACGTGAAATATTTGTCAAACAAAATCAATAGTTTATTTTCTTTGGACGTCACTCCATTGAATCTTGCCTTTTCTAAATAAGATTTTCCGTTGGGAAAATATTGCAATTATCCAAATTAAAGAAAAAATGTTTGCTCGCTAAACTTATCACAAAGGTTTTCTACCATTATGTATCTTATCTAATTCATATACTAAGTTATTTCCTTTGAATTGGTTGCATTATGATATAAAAGTTCCGTTAATTATTTTCAAGACCTCAACCAAAAAAAAAAGTTTATTTTGGCCAGTTTCTGATATCATGTCTAGAAACTCAATATCTGTTTATTACGCTAAAAAAAACTTCTTGAAACTTGGTAAAATTATTCAAGAAAACGTAAGTGATAAATTGGGTGGTAATCTGAATGTGATATCGACGGTGTGAGTTTGAATGGGAAAAGGAGGATTTGATGCTTGGATGTCACGAAACAAGAATGTATGAGGGATATATTCAGTTCACGGAAGTATTATTATTAGAGCAGGTGCTAGAAGTATTTATATCATATGGAGTGGTATATATATATATATATATATATATATATATATATATATATATATATATATATATAATTATAAAATATATATATATATATATATATATATATATATAATATATATATATATATATTTATATATATATATATATATATATATATATATATAAAAATATACAGGTATATATATATATATATATATATATATATATATATATATATATATATATATATATGTATATATATATATATATATAGGTACAAATAAGCCATATATATTAACACATTAATGTCTGGATTCTCTTAACGACCTTGGGATCAGAGCCCCCAGGCAAAATCACTCAAAGACTATAGTATCAGACCGGCCGGGATTTCAACCCTGATCCCGAGGTCGTTAAAGAGAATCCAGACTTTAATGTATTAATATATATGGCTTATTTGGAATATGAAAAACACGTTTAAATGTGCAAAAATATATCATTAATCGAATGCCAAGTCCCAAACCTACCAATTAGCTACGATGGTGAAGATGGGTTGATTTCAATTCTAAGTACAGAAAACCTGAATTTGACAGGTATATGTACAGAAGAATTGTCATTGACTTTATCTTTCTTTGTGGTTGAGTGTCATGGTCACTGGCATACAGGTATCCTGGACCAGGGTTCAAATCCCGGCCGGTCTGATATTATAGTCTTTGAGTGATTTCGCTTGGGGCTCTGATCCCGAGGTCGTTAAGAGAATCCATACTTTAATGTATTAATATATATGGCTTATTTGAAAATATGAAAAAAAAAACGTTTAAATGTGCAAAAATTTATCATATATATATATATATAGTATATATATATATATATATATATATATATATATATATATATATAATATTATATATATATATATATATATATATATATATAGTATATATATATATATATATATATATATATATATATATATATGGCAGCCACATCTCTCTTAATTGTATTTAATGCACGAAATCATTCCCTATATTTGTTTGGATTTTTACACATGCCCCATTATTTTTCTGTATGATGAGTTACATGAAAAAATATTATATTTTCTACCCCATGAATTCATCTTTTATTAGAATATAATTATTTACTTTTATAATTATTTATAAAGAAATTATGTACCTTTCAATTTAGTGATAAGGTTGCCTTTATTTATGCATATGTTCGACGGCTCATGGGGAAAATTTATTGACAGCTGTAAATATCTCTCCATTTTCCACTTTTATCATTAATAGCCCTAATATACTGTCTCTATTTTGTCTCCACTTTCCCCAACAGGTTCTCTCACTGCTGTCACTCCCGCATTCCTCAGCTTATAACAGATGAACACCACGTTATCCAAAACTAAAAATGACAGTCGGTGTGGCGTTTTGTAAATATCCGCTCTCCGTCCTTCCAATTAACAACCAAGGATATGCATACGTCCGCCGATAAAACAAAAACCGTCAACTAGTGACCGCTCTGTTGCCTTAGGGCAAAACTTGACCTATGCACGATATGCTGTAGATTAATTTCTTTGGACGAAAAATAGCTCATATTTCTTCCAAGTTCAAAAAACTGAATTCGTTTTCAGTGTCCCAGAAACGGTGGACGACGGACACACCTGCCAACCTTTGCAGTGAGAAAACAAGAAACTTTCGATCAGTTATAACGGCGTCCACGAGTCCAAAAAAAAAAAAAAAAACCGAAGTTGAATGCCACTGAGTTTTGAAGACATAGAATAGTATGCGTAGGATGGTCAAGGGAGTGAGACAATAAAATCGATCTTTTGTGGAGAAATAGGGTTGTATGACCATGTCTAAGAATGTACTCAATCAAATTCATGTTCTTAATGAGTAATAGAAGGTGTGTCATAAGAACTCTTACTTTATTTTTAAGAAAAATAATACTTTTTATA
>NC_090731.1:176322263-176333631 GCF_036898095.1 Palaemon carinicauda | reverse complement strand
ACAAATAATTATTTTAGGAAACAAAAATGAAATGACACAGTATTATGAAAAAAAAATGATTATCAGAAACAGTGTGCTGCAATACAAGGTGATGAACTCATCTTCATATAAAGAACTTCTATTGATCTGCTACGTAACGTGAAAGAAACAAGAGAGGACAAAGTCGGAAGCTTTTGAAAGTGCGGATTCCTAAAATCTCGCCATAAATACTTTTTCAGCTTAGGGAGAAAGGTTATTGCTTTTTTAAGCTTTAATTCTTTCTTTATCGAGTTCCTGGAAACTTTTCTTATGGAATTCTTAGGTGATGAAGTACTACTCTTTCTCTACAGTGAATTGAAAACAATTTGTAAAGAAGATGATATTTTAACAACTTGGAAGAAAAGGAAATGGACAATGGCAGGGCATATAATACGAATGAAAGATAAGAGACGCACAATAAGAATAACAGAATGGGCCCCTAGAAATTGTAAAAGAAGCAGGGGAGGAAGAAAAGACATTGGATTGATTAACTAAGAAAGTTTGAGGATGTGAGCTGGCATAGGAAGCCCATAAATAAACGCGAAAGGAAGGACGTGTCTGAGGCCTTTGTTCTGCAGAGGATTGTTGAAATATATATATATATATATATATATATATATATATATATATATATATATATATATATATATATATATATATATATATATATATACAGATGAAAACTTCTTGAACATGAACATAACCTCTGTACGCCTTCACATAGCGTTAATTAAGAAAAGAGTTTGCAGAGAGCTTCAAATATCAAAAGATAATACGAAAAGATCCTATTAATATCCAACAGGCAAATGTCACATAACGTGAAGATAAAATCAGTAAATGTTGGATCTACTATATAAAAATTAATTACAAAATTAAACAATAATAGAAAATTATCAAATATTATTTTCAAGATTGTAGAGACAATTTATGCTATGTAAAATAAAACGATCCTATTAGTGTAGGCCTGAAGATGAATCAAAATTATTATTCATGAGCGGCCTCTAAAACTTTAAAACTTGGTAAACATTGGTCTTTGATATTCTTTTCTATCAATGTCACTCTCTAAGATATGAAGTAGTTATTCTACACCTGCTGACATACGCCTGGTAGATGCCAACGGATCTGAGATCCCTAGCCACGGGTAAGAGACACTCACTCTATCATTTAGAAGCGCCAAATATCATTGGAAATACCTTGTTGCCGACATAATATTGCCACTAATCAGTGCGGATCTCCTCGCCTATTTCCACATAATGGTTGATGTTGCCCATCGACGTCTGATCAACACAAGCTCATAATTGTCAACACCTCTTCAACCAAACCCCTCTAACCTCAAACTTCACATCAGCGCACCCATGGATGCATACGCCCACCTCCTCACGTCGTACCGGGCAGTCTTCCAACCAGAACATCGTCAAACGCCCACGGTTCCCGCCAAGCTTGGATTCAGGCTTCTAGACTCGGACCGTTTGGCAGCTGCATAACGAACGTTCGCAGAAATGGAAGAAATGGGCCTTTGTCAAAAAGCCTCCAGCCCATGGTCATCACACATACACATCGTCCTGAAGAACGATGGCTCCCTGCTCCCTTGTAGGAATTATAGACGTCTGGACATGCACACAGAAACGGATCACTATCTCCTCCGCAACATCACCGAAATTACCTCTTACTTGCACAAAGCGGTGGTCTCTACTCTCGACCTCCTGAACGGGTAATAGCAGGTGCCTATAAACCAAGAAAACCTCCACAAGACTGCCATCCCCACCCTATTCGGCACATACACATTTATTCACTTGTATTTTGGCTTCCATAATGATTGGGCCACTTTTCAACACCTCATGGATTACATTTTAGGGGAGCTAGCCTTCTGCATGTGTTGTGTGGTTGACATGCTTGTGTTCTATTCCTCCAAAGAAGAACACCACCATCACCAGCACATTATTCTCGACCACCTACAACATAAGGGCCTTGTAGTCCGGTATGACAAGTGTAACATTGGTGCAAACGAAGTATCATTCTTAAGGCGCCACACACACACACGTATATATATATATATATATATATATATATATATATATATATATATATATATATATATATATATATATATATATATATATATATATATATATATGTACCAACCGTGTGTCACACAATTGTACATAATTCCTTTTGTATATATTATGCTTGTATCTGCGCTCTTCCTTCGCACTAAAACGAACATGAAAATTCACGTCTCCGGTTTTCCTCTGTGACATTGTCTGTCTTGTAAACATGTTATTTCCTGTTGCCTTGAGGTTTTGTATATAAAGGAGAGTGTTCTATAATATTATAACTCAGTTGATTGCATCCTGCCTTTGAGTTCACAACCTTCTCTCGGGCCGTCACATTGGTGACCCCGGAAGTCGACTCGCTCCCACCGCCTTCCACCCCCACCCCCTCGCCCCTTTATCGTTGGTAGTACTATGGCGGACTCTATGGCAGTTGGTGCTGCAGCCGCTCCATTCAAACTTTCATCGTTTGCCAGCGGAGAGGCGTTTGCTTGGTTTCAGCGTGCAGAAGTCCAGTTTCGTATCAGGGGCATGACTCGCTCAACCACCAAAGAGGATTATGTTCTCGCGGCGATACCCGAGGACACCTTCCCAAAAATATCCGTCTGGCTTTTTGGACAAGGAGACACCCCAATAGCGTATGACGCCCTGAAAACATACCTTCTGCAGCAGTACTCGCCGTCGCCAGCCGCCTGCATAGCAAAGCTTTTTCAGCTCTCGCAACAACCGTTGGGGGACCAAAGGGCTTCGCTTGCCCTCAGGGAAATGACCAGTATCGCTCGCCTTCAACCTGCCGCAGACGGCTCTTCTCGTGAAGTGAACCTACTTCGTGCCCTTTGGATACGCCGTTTACCCGAACCTGTACGCGCTGCCATACCCGATGTCGATAGTTTACCCATAAAGGACTTGATGACCAAAGCCGACGCCCTTATGGACAGCCACTTCAAGACCTCCATCAACGCCTCCACCCCTGACGACGAGGATGCCTATTCAACGTCAACCGAAACTGACATGAATGCCGTAGGATATACACACCTACCCCGTGACGTGCCGAAGCGGCGACAAAGCCGCCCACCACCCACCAATCGCTCGCGCCCCAACGAACAATATCTACAGCCACTTACTACCTCCCATCCGCCGCAGTTTTGCTACTACCACTTTAGATTCGGGGCAACAGCGAAGAAATGTGCCAAGGATTGTCAATGGCCAAAAAACGTGTAAGTAGGCCATCGCTTGTGGCGGTGGCCTCCCGTGTTTCTAATCTTTTCTTTTTACAGGATGCAGGAACGGGCGTGCGATTTTTGGTAGACACGGGTGCTTGTCGTTCTCTTTTGCCGAGGAAACTCTTCAATGCACGACGTAGTCTGTCTACATCTGCCGACGTCCGCTTGGTAGCTGCCAACGGATCTGCGATACCCACCTACGGTTACGAGAACCTCACATTATCGTTCGGAAACGGTAAATTCAATTGGAAGTTTCTCGTTGCTGACGTCACAATGCCAATCCTCGGTGCGGATTTCCTCTCTCATTTCCACCTTCTGGTCAATATCGCCCACCGACGATTTGTCAACGCAGACTCGTACCTGTCGACACCTCTTTAACCCGCCCCCTCTAACCTCGCTCTCCACATCAGCGCACCCACGGATGCCTACGCCCACCTCCTCACGTCGTACCCGGAAGTTTTCCGTCCAGAACTTCGCCAAACGCCCACGGTTCCTGCCAAGCACGATATTTTTTACCATATCAAGACGACGGGACCCCCAGTCTTCGCAAAATTCAGACGTCTGGCACCGGAACTATTGGCAGCCGCCAAACAGACATTCGCCGAAATGGAGGAAATGGGCCTTTGCCAAAAGGTCTCCAGCCAATGGTCGTCACCCTTACACATCGTTCTGAAGAAAGACGGCTCCCTCCGTCCGTGCGGGGATTACAGGCGCCTGAACATGCAAACAGAACCGGATCACTACCCCCTCCCAAACATTGCCGACGTGACCTCCTACCTGCACAAAGCGAAGGTTTTCTCTACGCTCGACCTCCTGAAGGGGTATTATCAGGTGCCTATGAACCCAGAAGACATCCCCAAGACCGCCATCACCACTCCGTTTGGTACATACACCTTCAATTACTCCTGTTTTGGCCTTCGTAATGCTGGGGCAACGTTTCAACATCTCATGGATGGCATCTTAGGGGACCTCCCTTTCTGTGTATGTTATGTGGACGACATACTTGTGTTCTCCTCCTCAAAAGAGGAACACCTCCGTCACCTGCGCATCGTGCTCGACCGCCTGCAATAAAACGGCCTTGTAGTCCGGTACAACAAGTGTACCTTTGGCGCCAACGAAGTGTCGTTCTTAGGGCACCGTATCACTCCTGAAGGAGTCCATCCCCTCCCTGAGAAGGTAGCAGACGTTCAGAACTTCCCCGCGCCCTCGACCGTCAAAGCTCTGCAGGAATTCTTGGTCATGATCAACTATTATCACCGTTTTCTGCCAGCCATTGCCGCCACTCTTGCTCCCCTCTACGCCTCCCTCAAGGGCAAGCCAAAGGACCTGAAGTGGGGTCCCCTTCAAGAAGCAGCCTTCTGCAATGCAAAGAAGGCTCTATCAACTGCTGTGGCTCTCACTTTTCCTATCCCACACGCCCCTCTCCTTCTTTCCACCAATGCCAGCGACGTCGCTATTGGTGCAGTACTCGAGCAGGTGGTCAAAGGCTCGCCCCGCCCATTGGCCTTCTTCAGCAGAAAACTGTCCAAGGCAGAATAGGGTTATTCTACCTTCGATCGAGAATTGCTGGCGATGCACTTAGCTGTCCGTCACTTTCGCCATTTCTTAGAAGGTACGCCCTTCGTCATTCGCACAGACCACATGCCTCTGGTGCACGCCTTCACTCGACAGTCTGACGCCTGGTCCGCCCGTCAACGCCGACATCTCTCCGCCGTGGCTGAATACAATTGCACCCTCCAATACGTCCCTGGGAAAATGAATCCCGTTGCCGATGCCCTGTCAAGAAACACGTTGCTGCCGTTCAACTGGGATTGGATTACAACGCCCTGGCTGAAGCCCAACGACAGGATCCAGAGTATGAAGCTTGTAGGACATCCTGCACGTTCCTCTGTTGGGAAGACTTTCCCCTCGAAGACTCCAACACCACCCTCCTCTGTGACGTCAGTACTGGTAGACCGCGACCTTGGATTCCTGCTCCCATGCGCCGACAGGTGTTTGATTTCATTCGCGGCCTTTCACATCCCTCGTGCCGTTCGACTGCACAGCTGCTGAAGGCAAAGTTCATTTGGCACGGCATTTCTAAGGATGCTAAGGATTGGGTCCGCGCCTGTACTTCTTGCCAAACTTCCAAAGTACATCGACACACGGATTCAGGAGTGGGCACCTTTCCTCAACCTCAGCGTCGTTTCGCACACATTCACGTCGACGTTGTAGGTCCCCCACCCACATCACAAGGACATCGTTACCTGTTTACCGTCATCGACCGCTCCACTCGTTGGCCTGAAGCCATTCCCATGGAAACTGCAACGTCCGCCTCATGTACATCTGCCTTACTCTCTGGATGGATTTCAAGATTCGGTATCCCTGAGCATATTACTTCTGACAGGGGAACCACTTTCACCTCTCAATTGTGGACGTCATTAGCGAATCTCCTGGGCATCACCCTACATCAGACAACGGCCTACAACCCCGCTGCCAATGGAATGGTTGAACGTTTTCATCGCACCCTCAAAACAGCTTTGATGTTCCGCTGCAAGGATTGTAACTGGTTTACTCAGCTTCCCTGGGTCCTCCTGGGACTAAGGACTACTCCTAAAGACGCCCTCGACGTCTCGGCAGCTGAAATGGTGTATGGCGACCCGTTGGTCGTCCCTGCCGAATTTTTTCCTTCTACAACCTCCTCCGACGATCTCCAGCGCATACGTCACGTCGTGGGAAAATTTACTCCGTGCCGCCAGATTTACAAGCCCCCAGCGAAGCATCACATACCAACGGACTTGCACTCTGCAACGCACGTCTTCCTGCGCAACGACACCAGCAAGCCACCACTAACGCCCCCTTACACGGGCCCTTTCCTTGTGATCCGACGCAGTCCGAAAGCATTCCTCCTAAACATTCGGGGCAAAGAAGACTGGGTCTCCATTGATCGTCTAAAACCTGCTTATCTTCTGCCAAATGAACCGCCTACAGTTCGCCTCTCTAGATCAGGGCGCCCTATTTAACATGTACAGTATGTCATTTTTAGGGGGGGAGCCATGTACCAACCGTGTGTCACACAATGGTATATAATTCCTTTTGTATATATTATGCTTGTATCTGCGCTCTTCCCTCGCACTAAAACGAACATGAAAATTCATGTCACCGGTTTTCCTCTGTGACATTGTCTGTCTTGTAAACATGTTATGTCCTGTTGCCTTGAGGTTTTGTATGTAAAGGAGAGTGTTCTATAATATTATAACTCAGTTGATTGCATCCTGCCTTTGAGTTCACAACATTCTCTCGGCCCGTCACAATATATATATATATATTTATATATATATATATATATATATATATATATATATATATATATATATATATATATATATATATATATATATATATATCCAAGGATTGCATAATGATCCTGCTAAGTAATTCACCTATCACAACAACAGGAGAGTTGGCCTATATAGGCTATCCTATAATACTTTAGTCCTTAAAGTTTCAAGTCTAAAAAGTAACTTCTAACCATATGTTTCAGAGCTTTTATACCATAGTGTTTTCTTTATCATTCACCAAAGGAATATTTTCACGAATATCATGTAAAATATCAGCTTTGGGATAACTTCAAGTCATCGTTTTTATATAAGACATTTAGGAAAGTGGCTTAAGTAACGTGCTCGTTACTAGGCCTACTGAGTAATTAAGAAAATAACATCCTTACCAGATAGATGATAACATTATGCAATATAATCTGTGAATAGATTGAACGTGGTTGATAAGCGTCCATAATTGGATTAATACCCGAGGCCCACACACTCTCGTCATTCGTTATGAATACTCTCAGTAATCGGAAACTCATCAAGTAAATAAATTTTCTTTTCCGGAGAAAAAAGAAACAGTTCATTAAAACTAGATTCCGTTTCTATAACAACTATTCATTTCTTTTACTTTTTTTGATGAACAATACTTAAACATAATCTCACATTATGTTAAATTGACTTGAGTTCCGCCCAAAAATCATAGTGATATTCATACGCTAATATCCTTTTAAGCTAATCCTATCCTGCTTATTAACATATTTCAGTCAAGCCTTTCATAAAAAAAGATATGTCAATTATTATACAACTGTATGGAGAATTGGTTATTTATTCATCAAAAATTAGAGTAATGGAAAATAAATCGTGGTGTGTTTGTTATAAATTATTTTTAGATTCTTATAAATCACCTTTCCTAGGAAACAACATGTTAAATTTGACTTTTCTTTCATAACCATATATTTCTCAATAGAACTGTATAGTCATTTGACTTATGAATGGTAACTAATGTTATATCTACTTCAGAAGTAACTTTGATGGTAGTTTAAATAGGAAAAGAAAAATAAGTTCCCTAGTCATCAAATACTTTTTCTCAACTTATGAGAATTATTTCTTAATTTTTATCTTTATAAATCTAAAATAGTTTTAGAATATTAAGTCATAAATATCTATTTTACATCGATATCGAAGACATTATCGTAAATAAGAAGACACTGCTTTAAATTTTTTTTTTTTTTAATATTTTGATGATAAATTACCAAAATTTTGGAAATAGAAATACTAAGAAGTGAATATTAGCCAAAGTGTGTAAATTAATGAATATGAAACTATATACTATTCACCAAGAAGTATTATTGTTCCAAATTAAAAGAGAGCATCCATCATCTAACCTTGCATGCAAGCGCTTTCCCAGACAACATCAAATTACTAGATTCGTGCATTCTTTGACCCAATTTTTCCATCTCCTTACCTTCTTCAGAACATCAACCACCAGTTTAATTTTTTCCTATTTCTATTTAAATCCTATTCCAGACTGAATAATAATCTATATTAATTTTTATTTTTCTTCCCGACTCGAACCATGAACTTGCCGAGCAATGATGGATAAATGAATATCTATAAATATGTATATATATATATATATATATATATATATATATATATATATATATATATATATATATATATATGTATATATATATATATATATATATATATATATATATATATATATATATATATATATATATATATATATATATATATATATATATATATATATATATATATATATATATAATATATATATATATATATATATATATATATATATATATATATATATATATATATATATATATATATATATATATATATATATATACATATATATATATATATATATATATATATATATATATATATATATATATATATATATATATATATATATATATGAAGAGAATAAGAAGAAGTTTTGGAAAGAAGTGAAGAGAGTAAGGAAGGTTGGCTCAAGAATTGAAGAGACAGTGAAAGATGGAAATGGGAGTCTCTTAAAGGAGAGGAGGCAAGGAAAAGATGGGCGAGATATTTTGAAAGTTTACTGAATGATGAGGATAATAGGGAGGCAGATATAATTGCTGTTGCAGGTGTTGAGGTGCCAGTGATGGGAGATGAGAATAAGAGAGAGATTACAATAGAGGAAGTGAGGAGAGCACTAGATGAAACGAGAGTAGGAAAGCGTCTGGTATTGATGGTGTGAGAGCTGAGATGTTGAAGGAAGGGGGTGTGACTCTACTTGAATGGTTGGTGAGATTGTTTAATATGTGTTTTTTGTTGTCAATGGTACCAGTAGATTGAGTCTGTGCATGTATTGTACCACTATATAAGGGTAAGGGAGGTGTGCATGAGTGTTGTAATTCAAGAGGTATCAGTTTGTTAAGCATAGTTGGAAAAGTGTATGGTAGAGTAATGATTAATAGGATCAAGGATAAAACAGAGAATGCAATCTTAGCAATACAGGGTGGTTTTAGAAAAGGTAGGGTTTGTATGAATCAGATTTTGACAGTAAGGCAGATATGCGAGAAATATTTAGCAAAAGGAAAGGAGGTGTATATTGCGTTTATGGATCTGGAGAAAGTGTATGATAGAGTTGATAGGGAAGCAATGTGGAATGTGATGATGTTATATGGAGTTGGTTGAAAGTTGTTGCAAGCAGTGAAAAGTTTCTACAAAGGTAGTAAAGCTTGTGTTAGGATAGGAAATGAAGTGAGTGATTGGTTTCCGGTGAGAGTGGGGCTGAGACAGGGATGTGTGATGTCACCTTGGTTGTTTAACTTGTTTGTTGATGGAGTGGTGAGAGAGGTGAATGCTCGAGTGCTTGGACGAGGATTAAAACTGGTAGACGAGAATGACCATGAATGTGAGGTAAATCAGTTGTTGTTTGCGGATGATACTGTACTGGTTGCAGACACAGAAGAGAAGCCTGGCCGATTAGTGACAGAATTTGGAAGAGTGTGTGAAAGAAGGAAGTTGAGAGTTAAAGTGGGTAAAAGTAAGGTTATGAGATGTACGAGAAGGGAAGGTGGTGCAAGGTTGAATGGCATGTTGAATGGAGAGTTACTTGAGGAAGTGGATCAGTTTAAGTACTTGGGGTCTGTTACTGCAGCAAATGGTGGAGTGGAAGCAGATGTACGTCAGAGAGTGAATGAAGGTTGCAAAGTGTTGGGGTCAGTTAAGGGAGTAGTAAAAAATAGAGGGTTGGGCATGAATGTAAAAAGAGTTCTATATAAGAAAGTGATTATACCAACTGTGATGTATGGATCGGAGTTGTGGGGAATGAAAGTGATGGAGAGACAGAAATAGAATGTGTTTGAGATGAAGTGTCTGAGGAGTATGGCTGGTGTATCTTGAGTAGATAGGGTTAGGAACGAAGTGGTGAGAGTGAGAACGGGTGTAAGAAATGAGTTAGCAGCTAGATTGGATATGAATGTGTTGAGGTGGTTTGGCTATGTTGAGATAATGGAAAATGACTGTCTGCTAAAGACGGTGATGAATGCAAGAGTTGATGGGAGAAGTACAAGAGGAAGGCCAAGGTTTGGGTGGATGGATGGAGAGAAGAAAGCTCTGGGTGATAAGAGGATAGATGTGAGAGAGGCAAGAGAGCGTGCTAGAAATAGGAATGAATGGCGAGCGATTGTGACGCAGTTCCGGTAGGCCCTGCTGCTGCTTCCGATGCCTTAGATGACCGCGGAGGTAGCAGCAGTAGGGGACTCAGCTTTATGAAGCTTCATCTGTGGTGGATAATGTGGGAGGGTGGGCTGTGGCACCCTAGCAGTACCAGCCGAACTCGGTTGAGTCCCTTGTCAGGCTAGGAGGAATGTAGAGAGTAGAGGTCCCCTTTTTGTTTTGTTTCATTTGATGATGTCAGCCACCCCCAAAAATGGGGGGAAGTGCCTTGGTATATGTATGTATGTATGTATCATGAATTCCCTAGACGAATCATGTTTTTAATCAGATTTTTCTAAGATCGTATATAAACTTTATATGTTTCAAGATATAATGAGGAAAAGGATACCTATATAAGTATTTGAATAATCTTATGAACATGTGAGTGAGTTCCCCATTCGGATATCTGGAAAAAGTAATAAAAATTGTCTTTAATATTTCTCAAAAATAATCTTAAACTATCATTGAAAGGGTATTGTTTACTTTTGCAGGTGGATACTATTCAATTTTGAATATGTAATATCATAAGTTGAAGATTTTTTTCTTTTCCATACATACGTTATGCAATATATTCATACTAAATGAATACTGTAAGAGAAAGATACTCGAAACAGAAACAGACATAAATAAGTTATATGGTCTTCTGAATGGTATAATTGGAAATGTAAAAGAAGAGAAGCTACTTGATGGATACAGTGACAGTTGGTACAATCAATTTCTTATATAAAACTCTCTTTACATTCATGCCCAACCATCTATTTTTTACTACTCCCTTAACAGCCCACAACACTTTGCATCCTTCATTCACTCTCTGAAGTACATCTGCTTCCACTCCACCATTTGCTGCGACAACAGACCCCAAGTACTTAAACTGATCCACCTCCTCAAGTAACTCTCCATTCAACATGACATTCAACCTTGCACCACCTTCCCTTCTCGTACATCTCATAACCTTACTTTTACCCACATTAACTCTCAACTTCCTTCTCTCACACACCCTTCCAAATTCTGTCACTAGTCGGTCTAGCTTCTCTTCTGTGTCTGCAAC